>NC_058036.1:18363714-18523007 GCF_019176455.1 Solea senegalensis
TTGTTGAGTCTTGTTTCATGTCTCTCATCAGTGAGTCACACACTAGAGCAGGGTCTAATGACTCAAATGACCTGGAGGCCACTGAGGGTCTGGTTTGGTCAGTAGGGGCCCAGTCAAGTCCAATAATAATATTTATGATGATATTTCAAAGTAAGAGTGTTTATTTTAGTTCTTTTTCTATATATATATATTCTAGTTCAAAATATAAAAGTATTTATGATGGAAAATGTATATATTAATGGGACAAAAACATACAGAAATAACTCCATATAACTTGATATTAAGCAGCGGGCCGCATGTGGCCCACAGGCCACGTATTTATGGTAGATAAACACTTGTACACAGCATTCAAACGAAAATGAATCAGCAGAACATCCAAAATGTCTCTTATTGCAGCGGTTTCCCCCGCTGAAGTGTTCCTTCCTGTCTGCCCTGGCTACCTCTTTGTAATGTGTGTTTTACTCCGTCCATTAGCACCTTTGTCTGGCTGTCAAGCAGCTATTCACTCCATTTATTATCCCGAAATAGCCTTTTTTTGCCATTAGCTCACCATCACTTTTAACTTGAAAGTTCATGTGGTGATAAAGTCTGGACTTGTCTGACCCTGGTTCTTATCTGGACTTTGGAACCCTGTCAGAAGGGGGGGGGTCAGACACTTAAGTATAGATAGAGACTGAAGCCTGTTAGTCTTTAGCTTTTAATTTGTGTTTTCCCAGGCAATCGTAGACATCATTTAACTTTTCTAATGTTTGTTGTTGTCTAATGTAGTTTTTCTCCCTGTGTATTATGTTGATTTCCTGTTCTTGTGTCTTGTTTGTTTGTTATTTCCTGATGTTTCTCGTTAACTGATTAGCCGCGCCTGTGTTGTACCACCTGACGTTCCTCGTTAACTGATTAGCCGCACCTGTGTCGTGTCACCTGACGTTCCTCGTTAACTGATTAGCCGCACCTGTGTCGTATCACCTGACGTTCCTCGTTAACTGATTAGCCACACCTGTGTCGTATCACCTGACGTTCCTTGTTAACTGATTAGCCGCACCTGTGTCGTGTCACCTGACATTCCTCGTTACTTTTAACGACGTGAAAAGTAACTAAAGTCAGCCTGACATGACGCTAGGTATCACTAGAACACGTCCTCAAGTCTCCGCCTGCAGTAAATACAGTTCGATGTATCTCACTCATGTGGCAGAATTGTGCATTTACGTAAAGTATTTGTTGCTAGACGCTTTTTTTAAATTATTTTATTATTTAAATTAAAAAAGTGACAGGGGATTTGTAAAGTCGCTAAATATGCACACGGAATGTAAACAGCACCGAACGTAAACAAACAGACATTATTTCCCTTTCTTTCATTCTGACCCCGTTTCTGTTATTATATCTAATGTTTACAACGTCGTCTTCTTCTACTTCTTTTTTTTGTACTTTGTTAAAAAGTGAAATAAAATATATACGCAAATGAAAAACAAAGGTCCTAGTGCAGGGGACTCCAGCCTTGATTTACACTAGTAGACAATCTTGGCAAGTGTACGTCTTAACGGCTTAAGTCAATAACGCTTAGATGTGCTTCCAGCACTGAATCATCGCTGTTAAACAGTTTAACAGATGAAAAGCAACGCTCTGCTCTCAAAAGATGAATTTGCCTCTCCCTGGAGCGGTGTCAGTTTTTTAGGGCTGACAGCTGACGCTCATAGGTCAAGTTCTCTTGTGTGTGTTTAAGAACCAAAGTGGTCAGTCTGCGCGATGATCCCTCAGGCCAGAGACGCGTTGCATCGTCCAGTGCAGATGGTGAGGAGTCATGCCATGAAATTTCCACCGCAGAGACTTTTGTTTGCTCATCCGCAAACACAATGCTCTCACTGTTCCCCAGTAATTCGAGGAAATCTAAAATAACAGATAAAACAACATGTGGAATTTATGCTGTTTTTTAAGCTCAGTTTTTGGCAGCTTGTGCTCGAGCTTGTACATTTCTCAAAAAATGAACTAGTCAGGTGGACAATAGATTTAAAGGTTTTTCCACTGGAGAGACATTCACAAAATAAAACAGAAGAACTGTAAAAGTGAACTGCTGCTATGTCAGCAGTTTGTAAGTCGAATCCCAGATAAGAGAGTCGTTGAAAGAGGAAACTTCTTGTTTTTGACCTGGAAACTTCTTGTCTCTGACTCGGAGATTGCTTGTAAATTCGGAGAAATGTCTTGTATCGCAGTTTTCGGGTTCCTACAGCGCACAGATAAAAAATAACTGTTCAGAACAAATACAGAATCACTGAGTCACATTATATAAAAGCTTCAGAGTGGTGCTTGACAATTATGAAAATGGAAAAAGACTAAATGTGGTCGAGACTTCCATATGCCATGACCAAAAGTATTTGCTAAATTATAGGTTTTTAAACATCATATGTTATCCAGGCTTCTTGTCATGCCCTGTCAAACTACTGTATGTTGTTGTTGTTGTTGTTTTGTGTGTAAAAATCCGTAGGTATCTTTCCACTCTACAATCTTTCACAGAAGTTATAATTATGTTGTAAAACTGCACTCAAATGATTAACTCCAAAGCCCATTTTTGTCTTCTGACAATGTAAATGTTTGCAAAATTCCTCAAAAATATGCTTTTTTGACCCCTGATGGCGGAGTAAAACGCACCAGTGCGTGTATGTTGTTTTTCAATGATACATATTTTAAGCACTCATCTGTTCCCCCTCTCAAAAGGTCTCGTTTTAGTTTACCTTGGGTTACAACAATGAAGGACATGTCACTGGTTCACATACGGGTGTTATATCACACAGGATACACAGACCATATACTGTACCGCACATGTACTAGCTAGTACCGCACACAGGCTAGTTTTGGTCTTTCCATGGCATTTATTTATAGAAAGAAAACATTATTTCACCTCAACTGATGTACACAGTCTGCCTTTTTCTCTCTGACTTCGCCTATTGTCTGTCAGGCTGTTCTCATGCTCAGTGGACAGTACTTTCTTGCTCTGAGGCAACAGTGCTGACCGCTAGCCCAGTCTTAGCGCCGTGTTAGCACCTCAGAGCGCGTCCAACCATTGTCCGCTGTCATCCAGACTGGAATGCCAATAATTTCCACTGTGGAAATCCGAGGGCACCGAAGCCTCATTAAATCACATCCTCATATTTTTGCAGTTGCATAAAAGAAAATATCACTTACTTTTTTTAATAACCGCAATCCCTAAAGCGGGCGTTAAACAATAATGTGCTGGAAACTGTTCCCTGTCAAGTGTGAGACTTCAAAGCTTTGGATTTTTAAGAAGTCATTTTCCAGTTACTCCCACATTAGTCACTGTTATAACCATTTCATTGCAGTTGTGTTGATACTACTTTTTTATTTTAGTCGATAACGATAACTTTTAAGGTTTATTGGCCAACGCAGAGCCTCACACGTCCACCTTTTGGCTAAGCAAATATCAAAAGTCACACGTCTGGCGAACGTGTTGCTTGGTGTTAAGAAAAACCTGGTCGGAAAGAGCAGTTTATCCCAAAAAGCCCCAGCGACAGATGTTGAAGTGATTCATGTGCTGATCGGGGATGTAAAGGACATTTTATTTGTCCTTTGTAACTGTCGGCAGAGTGATGTCTTCATCAGACCTCCGACCTCCGTCCTGCTGGATAGCTAACATTCCTGTCTGCCTCTTGGATCCGTGTTCAGTCAGATCGAATCTGCACACACTGCAAGTAGAACTAAGCGCTTTTTATATTTTATAAACTACTCTTGGTCATGGAAGGTTTACGCTCTTCCAACTTATGTTTCTAAAGGTTCATTGTCTGTTTTTATCGATGGCATTTTGGCCCATTGTGGCGGTGCACTCAGTCGTGATCCGCCATCTGAATTTTGAGCAATTTCAGCTGTATGATGACTATAAAGATTAATTTCCTTTCCTATTTACATTAGCCCCACACACTATACACTTTCACAGTTGAGTAAAAGATGCATTTGTGCTGTTTTACACCAGTATTTCTATGTATGTAACTTTTTATCAACGAAATATAGTATTTTTACAATTTTCTTCAGCTCATTTTCTGCTGGTTAGTAATGCATGATAATCCGGAATACGGAACACGTCCTTTATCTTTCCAAATACAGAACAAATCCTTATTTAGAGTGGTCGGCAGCCCTACATTTCGCATGAGCATGAAAAATGGAGCAGTAGAGCTCAGTGGCAGCCGGAGATGAAACTGAGCTCAGCCTCCCCGGTGGGCCGCGCTGGGAAAATCTCGAAACTCCCGTCAGGTGCTTGTTTGCGCGGAGGTTTGTGTAACGTATGACTGGTCAACAAAGACGCCAGACAGATAAGTGTACACAAACTCCCTTTTACAATCTTCATTTCACAGAGGTGACTCGGTGAGCTTGGCCGTCTGCTCGACGAGTCACTGTGTTACTCAGACCGCAGCTGTCAAAAATAATCTCCACTGTTCGACTGAGACGTCTGTGGAATTAGATTTGTGGCAATATATTCATACGACACTTTTTAAGAAGCGAATAAAATATCGATGTAATCATTCAAGATATTGTATTTTATTGTTTGAAAATACACTTGTTCTTTGCACTCCCTGATTTCCTGATTTGTTATTTTCTTGTTCTTTGTGCTCCCTGATTTGTTCATTGTGCACCTTGATTTGTTTTTTGCGCTCCCTGATTTTTTCTTTGCGCTCCCACACTTGATCTTGCACTCCCTGATTTGTTCTTTGCGCTCCCTTGCTTGATCTTTCCTGATTTGTTCTTTGCTCCCTCACTTGATCTTGCACTCCCTGATTTGTTCTTTGCGCTCCTTGCTTGATCTTGCACTCCTGATTTGTTCTTTGCGCTCCCTCACTTGATCTTGCACTCCCTGATTTGTTCGCTCCCTGATTTGTTCTTTGTGCTCCCTCACTTGATCTTGCACTCCCTGATTTGTTCTTTGCGCTCCCTCACTTGATCTTGCGCTCCTGATTTGTTCTCGCTCCCTCACTTGATTCCCTGATTTGTTCTTCGCTCCCTCACTTGATCTTGTACTCCCTGATTTGTTCTTTGCTCCCTCACTTGATCTTGCACTCCCTGATTTGTTCTTTGCGCTCCCTTGCTTGATCTTGCACTCCTGATTTGTTCTTCGCTCCCTCACTTGATCTTGCACTCCCTGATTTGTTCTTTTCCCTGATTTGTTCTTTGTGCTCCCTCACTTGATCTTGCACTCCCTGATTTGTTCTGCGCTCCCTCTTGATCTTGCACTCCCTGATTTGTTCTTTGCGCTCCTGATTTGTTCTTTGCACCCCTTCTTACTCCTGATTTGTTCTTTGCGCTCCCTCGCTTGATCTTGCACTCCCTGATTTGTTCTTTGCGCTCCCTCACTTGATCTTGCACTCCCTGATTTGTTCTTTGCGCTCCCTGATTTGTTCTTTGCTCACTTGATCTTGCACTCCCTGATTTGTTCTTTGCGCTCCCTCACTTGATCTTGCACTCCCTGATTTGTTCTTTGCACTCCCTGATTTGTTCTTTGTGCTCCCTCACTTGATCTTGCACTCTCTGATTTGTTCTTTGCTCCCTGATTTGTTCATTGTGCACCTCGATTTGTTCTTTGCACTCCCTGATTTGTTCTTTGCGCTCCCTCACTTGATCTTTGCTTGTTCTTTATAGAAATATATATATGTATGTGTGTGTGTGTGTGTGTATATGTATATGTGTGTGTTTATATATATACATATACACATACATACGTAAATGTATATATACATATATATGTATATATATATATATACATATATATGTATATATGTATAACTAAACTATATATAACTAAATATTAAGGGAATCACATCCATATATTACTACATAAGATTGATGTAATCATGCAATATCTTTATTGACCATGTAAAACTTTAGACTGGTACTGCAATGAGAGAGAGAGACCACAGCAGACACAAACACACCACATACATTACACACACGCCTTGAGGTTGCGGCTGTTTGTGTACAGTAGCATGTGGTCGGTCCAGCGCAGACAACAGAGGCTCCAGTGCTGGCTGGGAAACATGAGAGCCCCTCAAGAGGAAAATGGGTTTCTAATAAATCCTTCAGGCAGCAGAGAGGGAGCTCTATAAAAACTGCCCTCCGTTAAAAGCGCTCAGTTGTCATGGTTCGTCTTTGTACTCAACACTGTGAGTGATTTCTGGGTCAACGTCGTTACCGCTGGTGCTTTTCCAAGAGCAAAAGTGAGGCAATTGGGGCAATTTTACTGAGGTAAAGCACACGTTTTGGAAAAGAGGCTATTTGTACAACTTTCACAAGATAATCTGAGGAAATTAGAACTCATTATATCCAGTAAAACATTGGTACGTAAAGATTTTACACGTACCAAACAATTGTTTTTGTGACGGAGCTGGATGGCAGCAGAGCCAAAATAGCTCGGCCCTATTTGTCTCCACCCTAAATGAATAATGTTATCTCACTGTTCATCAACGTGTGATTACAGGTAATGTAACGACTGTATTTAAACCGTATTTAATCTAAAAATGACCCAGAGTCTAAATGAAGGTCCCGTGGACCACATTGCAGCCCGCCACTTAATCAAGTTATTTCTGTATAGGTTTTTTTCTATTAAGATTCATTTTGCGTCATAAATACATTTTTATTGTAAACTATACACGGTTCCATATCAACAAACACGCTTTTATTTTGAAATTTCATAAAGGAAAAGGCATTTTTCACTTACCCGGCCCCCGACTCTCCACACAAGGTGCTCCGTGGCCCCCAGGTCATTTGAGTTTGATTAAACATTTGAAAACAAAAGGACACAGTTTGCTCATTGGCTGTTACTACGGCAACCCATCAATCACTTTCAAATTTCCTCAGTGGCAGACAGATGGTAAAATTTTGATTCCATTGTTTCTGGCATTCAAAATGATTCAAAAACATAAAATTATCAAAAATGTTGTAATGAGACTAATTGGACTTTGTTACTTTTATTAAAAATGATTATTATTACAGGTTCATTCTCCGTGATACGTTGTTGTCAGGACCTAGAGGCAAGGATTGGAGACTCAATAATAATAATAAATTATATTTATTGTCATTGGTATTTGTATCATTTGAAATGTACCATATGGCCCCATTGCCTCTTACTGTGTTTACATTATTTTTAAGTCTGATGTTATCAGTCATTCAGGGAAATACCCAATTAAACTTAATCACAGCTTTTTTGTTGTAATCCCAACAGTACACTACATGTGGAAATTTAAACATACACACAATTCTGCAGGGCATCTGAACACTACCAGCCGCTTTTCTTGGCTGCGGTTTCTGCCTCCTGTTTCTGTCGGTGTCTGGAAAACATATAGTGTCCCTGCAAGAGGCTCCACGAGATGCTGCTTTGTGTTTATTGCTGCAGCTCAGCAGGCAGCTAACCCCTGCATGACGCCTCCCCAACGGGGAGCACCACCGGAAAGTATCCGTCATGAGACTGTGGCTTTCTGCAAAGGACGGAAAAGCAAAAACATTTATTTAGCGTCTGCTGCTCCGTTATTGCCGAGGACCCATGCCCACTGTGCAGTGAAGGGGGCGGTGCTCACGCAGCACCATGGCACCAGCGTTATCATTCATTTCATATTTCATTTTTAGTCGTGATGTACAGCAGTAATAACTGTACACAAGTCACAAAAACATAAAAACGAGCCAAGTGAACTTTGAACTGTGACCAAATTTCACAACCTCAATCCGATTTTAAACAGTTTGAGTACTTGTGAGGTGAAAATTCAATTTTTTTTCCATCAGAAAAAAATTCAGTTGCACTGAAAACAACTGCTTTACAAGTCACTAGTCACTCGTTACGTGTGTGTGTGTTTGTCGTTAGTTAGTAAAAAGTCACCGCAGTTTCATGGAGTATACTGTATACTGTACATTTTGAAACTGCTGCTGTGTTCTAAGAGTTACTGCATTTGAGAGTGGCTCCACTCGCTCAGTCATGTCACGTACAGACTCTCATCTGCTCCAGCACGTGCGAAAATAACCCAAATGTTTGTGAACCCAAAACAAAGCGTCGGCGTCACTCTTTCCTTCGAGCCGTGTACACATCTCTGACTCATCCTCGACACGTGACGCCGGGTCTGATGTGGAAAACCCTCCTGGGCCTTTCTGAGTATCGAAGTGAGTATCAAAATTAAAGTGACATTTCAGGGGAAATATGCTGAACAAGTGACACGGGGCTTCGGGATATTTCCTGGCGCACGTCTTTTTCAATCAGTGCCGTCGGAGTAAAGTTGTCCGGGGGCAAACGGGGTTCGGTGCGGGAGTGCGATCGCTGATCGATTCACCAGTCCGTCCCCTCATCAGTGCAGTTTCGATGAAAGACGCGTTGACCTTTCCTGCTGATTTGGAACGTGACTTCATCTGTTAAAGAGATCTCATTTGAAAGCCCTGGCTCTGGATGTGGCCCGTGAAGCTGCATCAAAGGAGAGGCTGCACGCTAATTGGGTAGCATAGATAATGCACGCTGTAGCTTAATGTGGAAAAATAAAGACATGGAGGAGTCTGTCTGAGCGTGTGTGTTCCCTGTCACCACAATTCTGTCTAATGTCTCATGAGATTACTGACTAAAGTTATATGTAATACCTCTGCATTACGATGTCCATGAGGGTCATTCATGCTGTCATTTCTACTACGACTGGATTATTGTAACGCCATCTAATGGAAGCGTGAGCACATGCAGTTAGTCCAGATTACTCCGCACTCCTGACTCTTTTTGCTTCTAAAGCCTTTGAATGGTCTTTATTCTGCAGGAAAAACCTCTTCTTGTCTTCTGTCCCCTGCCTGGCTTTTAAATACTCTGTGGCGTTCCCCTGACCATGTAGTGTTTTATATTTTTTGACCTTTTTTCTGTGTTTTATTCCGTTTTTATTGTTCATTTATATCCCTTTTTAGTGTTGCATTGTTTCCTATCCTGTCTGTTTCATGTTTTTGTGCGACGCGCGGCACTTTGGTTTCATGTTTGGTCGCCGTTTTGGTGACGTCGTCCACTTTAGCTGTAATTCCCAACGCAAAACGATCCCACGCTGCTTCTCGACATAATCAAACCAGGTTACTCCTGTTACTGTTTTGAGGAAGAGACCCCTAACAACAGCAGCAGCAGCAGCAGCAGCAATGACACACTGTTTGTTTTAAGTGAATTCATGTTTATATTGCACACGCCACCACTCGGAAAACGTTGCACGCAGCTGTCTGGTTGAAGCGTTTCCCATCAGATATGGTTCCTAACGTTTGTTCTCGGCAGTTCGTTAGAGATGATTGGTTTGCCTACAGGATGATCCATGACTAGGACGGTGTGTGTTTCCTCTTCACATTGTCACACGTGGCGTCTTGTGAACAGTTGCCACAGTGTCATGAATCCGTTCCACACCACTTCTCTTTTATCAGTCCGGACTGGCAGACTCCCTCACGTCACTGGATGGAGTCTCCTTTCAGTCCCTGGAGACGCAACATGTGCACGGTTCAGTTTTACCGTAACTGCTCTGACATGACAGCAAGAGTTATAACTCCACCAGTGGAGGAAACCTCCGATTTGAGATACTAAGGATGAGGGGGTTGGGGGTTTCCGGCACTCTTGAAGGTTAACCCCCAATTCCATCCCCTTTTCGGAGAAATATCCATCGGGTTAGTCAGCCAGCGAGTGGAGCCCTCTAAAAGTGGAGGAAATTCCACTCAATTTTTTTTTTTTTCCTTTTTCGAGTAAATGTGGTCAAATGTTCAGCATGTTTCTCTGTTTTCCTTTCTTTTTATAGCACACATGGGTATCTGCCTCCAACCCTCCTCCTCCTCACTGCACACAATTCTGATCCAAAAGCTTGAGAAATCACTTTAAGGAATTTATCAAGTGATTATTGGGGGGGTTAGTTGAGCACACGTGGCGAAAAACATGGAGTGAGAATGAATGACCTCTATTTTTATCCAAAACCTTTGACAAATGTCTGCGTTTCAGTTGCAATTTTGATCATTTGCGAGATAAATTCTACGTATTGTCGCAATAGGAAGTACTTGACGGACATGGAACCACCAGTCCAGTGAACAGCTGCACGATCTGGCGTGTCCCCCACTGCGAAATGACTGGAAGTGATGCACAGTCCTCATGTGTCAATCTTTGGATTTAATCCGTTTTCACAAAATGTGTGTTACCCAGATTGCAGCATAAGAGTCACCGCAGAGAGGAACGACGAGACCCTATGCAGCTCTTACTCACCCAGAGAGTCAAGACGCATCACTGGGTTAGAGTAACACAGCGTCATGGTCACAGGTAGCACCTGTGGCTGGTGTCAGACTTTCCCGGAAAACATTTGCTCTTCTCTACATAGATTTATGTAGGATTTCAAATCTTGGCAAAGTCGAATGAAAGGAAAACTGTTGAAAAAATGATATGGACATATAAGGACAAGATGTAACACCTTATTTTCATGAACAAAAAAGAATGACTACCCAATATCCATGCAGAAATAAAGAAAGAAATGGATGCAGACATGTTGTGTTTTAGTGCAGAGCACGACCCCCGCGTGTGGATGAGTTACTGTCGGTGAACAGTTCAACTCTTATATCTGGAATTTCGCTAAATCACGAACACAAAAAAATGGCGCTCGGGCTTTTCCCAACAATTCTGTAACGTTGACGTTACAGGATTCCTGTCATGTTGCCGTACAGTACCAAGCTGTAATAACTCATGTTAATATATACTGTATGCCTATACAGTATACAGTATGCCACCCACAAGTTGCTGCAGTGATAGATTTTCAAGATGTAGGGATTACAAACAGTAGTCAGCACTTCCTTAAGTGTTCTCCAAGCTGTTAGAGACCCTCGCAGGCTCAAAGGTAACAGATTCAGTTGTTTTTTTTTTGAATTTTAAGGAAGAATAGGAATAAAACGAAAAGACAATGTTGGAGCACATTCCTCGGCAGCGTTCCCGAGACACCAGCGGTTCCATCAGTGAGACACGGAGAGATTGTGCCTGCTTTGCCGAGTTTAACCAAAACACGGGGACGTTTTGAAGGATTTTTCCAAGCATGTGATTGATGTGAAGAATGTGAGGGGGCAGAGGGACAGATGAGAGACACTGAAGGAACGTGTCATGCATTTAATGAAGCTGCTGTGTGAGGGAATAAGCCTTGTTGTTCGCACGAATCACACACCACATGACAAAGGAGAGACGTTTCGAGTTAAATTTTCGGGCCTTTGATGTGTTGCCTGTTCGACTTGGCAGACGTGTTGCCAGCTGACGAGAAAAACTCACACACACACACATACACAAAACAACACAACCGGCAGTAAATCAAAAAGTGCTCTCGGCTTTATTAAGCACAAAAAAAAAAAAAGATAATAAAACCAACCACTGCCATTAATTTGTCTCTCCAGCGCAACCCCAGCTGACTCTGTTGATCAGCTCCCAGGAGATGAGCAGAGGAATGGCTCACGACGGCACACTTCCCAGAACACGGCGGACACTTGCTCAACACAGCCAACTGTTTCGAATCAGCCGTAAATACGGCGTGGCGCGGCGCATCGTCGGACCTTCAAAGCGATGCCAAAATAAAGAAAACTCCAACGTAAATGAGACTGAGTTTGCAACTGTCTGGGAGAGAACAACATGTACACACGCGCCGCCTCAGGACTCACAACAGCACACACACGTCTTCTCAAGAGGAACATTGTCTCCCTTCTAGTTCCTGTAAAGTTAACAGTCATCAGGTTGTGGGGTAGAGCTGGGAATTCCTGCACAGCTCCCGTCAAGTGTGTGCCACCTATAGCTTAAGGCAATTCTGTGCTTTAAAGATACTGGGAAATATTGCACCTGGTTCTGCTCAGCAGAAACATCTGCAGGAATGTAAGGAATGCCAAACATGGGACAGCTTTAGCTTGAGGAACCGGGTGTTTTTTGCATCATGTAAAAGATTCTAATCTGCCTATAATCTATTTGTTGGGATTGTCTCTGATGCTCATGCTACACACGAGAGAAGAGCTTCCTAACCCTTTAACACCAAGCGCGTCGCTGACGACACGCTCGCACAAGTGCACGCTTCATTCCCATGATCATGGTTTCCGAAAGCTGGGACGTTGCGCGTCAAAGCCAACGTGTGGTTATTACGGTAATTTCACTCGCGCTGTTGCAGGAAGCTGGAGAATAAGCGTCTTTGTCACCAGAGAGGAGAGAGTTGGAAAAATGTGCAAAGCCTGTTTTTGCACATTGAGACTCAAAGACAGCTTTATACTGTTCAAAATACTGGGTTTTTTTTTTCCTCTAAAACAATTTAAAATTGTTAATACACTCTTTTAACATGCAGTAAATTGTAAATAACTGCCTGAGATTCTGGAAAAATGGTCCAAATCACTTGTTTGTCTGGCACTTTAATGGTTAAAAACACCTGGGATCAAACGTGCTTCTGTGCCACTGATACTCAACAATAAGACCTGCATGTGTGCAGACACTCCACAGAACTATAATGCTGCTGCCTGTGCATGAGTCCGGCTGCTCATTTCACTTCATTTGTTGCTTAAAGTTGCATATTTCTTACATTAATGACAGTTCAGTGGCAAACAAGTGTTTTTTTTTCCACACAGCAGCATTAAATCTGCACCAGTACTTACTGTACGTCTCACATAAAGAGTCAAGTGAACGAATGACGTGCTGATAGTCTTTGAAGAGTATCTGGCACTTACTGGGTGGGGAAATATCAAAGCTGAGGGCATCTGCTATTGCGCAGCAAGTACAGGAAGAGTCCAGAAGCTGGTGGTGACGGTGAGATTGATGACGGGTGAGATGAGAGACCTGGTAGCGATGGGGTAGAGAGAGTGTGTGCAACAGTAGTGCGAGAGAAATGAGGTGGCAGGTGCCATTTTGGACAGATCAGACCAGCTGAGGGACAGCTGCTCAACACAGAAATAAAGTCAAAACGGACAACTTTTGTGTCTTGTATTTATCCATAACTTATTCTCTTGTTACAGTTTTTTGGGAGAGGGAATGACAGCTTAATTTATGGCACAAAGGAACTGTGTTTTACTGCACAATTCAAAACAATGAAGAGAAAAGCATTTACCTGATGTCTTAAAAGCATTGAGTGTCATGACCAAGAAAGCTGGTTGTGTTTACTTCCTGTTTTATTTTGAAATTTCACTCTCCCCTCGTTCCAGGTGACGTGCCCACTTCCCCTTGTGTTTTTCCCGCCAGTCTGATTGTCTTCCCCACCCTGATTGTTTCCACCTGTTCCCCATGACCGTGTGTGTATATTATGGTCTGCCTTGGTCTGTTTGCCAGTTGGTCTTTTTGTTGTGAACCAGAGAACCAGCGTTTGCTCCATGCCCCTGTCTCAGGTCTGGTACTTTTGTTTGCTGCTTTATCAAGCCTGAGTTTTTGTTAGTAGTTTCTCCCTCTTATAAGGGGGTATTTGTTGCACTTTCAAAATAAAAGATGTATTTTTTTTTGTAGGCTTTGCATGTGTGTAGTATCTGTAAATGAATGAACTGATTCCACCATATTTACTGTTTGCCAATATTACAAGGTGGTAACACAGTTGTTTTCACCACTCCCCTCCAAGTTGCAGCCAATCGACACAAATCTCCAGTTGTCAATTCCAGGTACAGTAAATAACCAACATTTTAGTGAACGTTTAAAAAATAAATAGGTCAAGTGTCACTTGGTTCAGCTTGGCGAAGCTCACTGCTCCTGTGAAGCTGCCTAAAGTGCATTATATAGCAGCTTCCAGAGCTTCTTTTTGACAGAATCAGACCCTGTGCATCATCACAGATCTGTGATGTCATGGGAAAGGCGCAGCGAGTGTGGCACACTGTACTTCCTGTGAAGTGCTCTGGCTGCAAATGGCTGGTTAATGTCTTTCGGGCAGTGGAGTTTGCCCTCGCCGCTCGGTTTAATATCCACCGGGGTGAACATGGTGAGAGCACTTCCTCAAACTGGAGGAGCTTTTAGGAGAGAAGGCCAAGAAAAGCAGGGTCCAATAAAATGAAATGAACTGTAAATGTGTGTGTGTGTGTGTGTGGGAGAGGAGGAAACAGTGCCATTAACTTTTAGTTTGTTCTCCACAGCCAAAATGCACAACACTTTAAAAAGGCTTCTATTGAGGAACTGTGGGAGAAAAGGGCTCCACTGGTGCTCTGTTTCCAAGGGTTTTGCCTGAGATCTTTTCACACCGTCATCGTGGTGAGCGAGACTACAGTAAGTTCACACGAAACTGAAACCTCACCCACAATCCTCAGGTGGTCCCACGTTAAAGAGAAAAAAAAAGAATATAACACACCATTAATCCCAGCGAAATCTCGTGTTGTGCAACGGGAGCGGTGCGTCGTCCAGAGAGCGGACGGCGACGCCAGCTGAACGCGTTGCAGCGCTTGAAACTCTTAAACGTGATGACTTGCAACTGAATGTTTTCATTTTTCTTTCTTTCTTCCTTTTTTTTTTTGCCCCCCGAAATGAGAGGCAAGAGTTTGGAGCACATCCACCAAAACATATAATTTCATGTGCTTCAAGAGAAGAGTTTGACATTTTTTTGGGGTCAAAAAAAAAAAAATACAAAAATAACATCAGAGTATAGCTGATGGACGCGAGTAAGTCGGCGGTGAACGTAGTGAAGCATTTTGCTGTTGAGGAGTTATTTTGGACTCACGGCTGCCGGGTGGTCGCAAACATGACTTCAAATGAATGCTAATTTTAGGCGGCTAATGCTCGCCGTAAAAACTTTATGCTGATAATCCCCGTTTGTTTTATGAGTCTTCCTAAATAATCTCTGATTATCACAGCTGCTGCTTACTCTCTCTCTCTCTTTTCCATCTTTTCAAACTCGTCTTTGAAAACACTTTGACGTAAGCTCTCCTGCAGTCATTATCCACTTGTGTGGTCATCGGGAACTCTTGTGTCTCTCACAAACCAAACACATGCCTCTCTTTCAGGAGGACCTTTAACATTCCCGGGTACAGACCTTCCAGCTGAGTGGCGTGTGGTCTGTCAGCTCATTAGTCAAAAGGTTGTGCGTTTAGCGGCAGAAGCGTCACGCGCAGCAGCAGCGAGGGTTTACCGCCATCACTCACCAAACCTAAAGAGCCGCCGGTCGCGCTTGTACAACCAACATGTGGGGAGCGTCACGGATGACTCGGTGTCTGTCTGTAAACACGAAGAGTCGACGATTGCCTTCGGGAGCGTCAGTCCAACATAATCAGACTCTGACATCACATGCCGGGAATCGAGCAGACTCACTGCAACCAATTTATCACTCTCTTCCATGCGTGATGTCCAAAGACGAGCGAGCTAACTGCCACCACACGTTCTGATGACTCTCGGGGCTTGTTTTGCAGTGGCGGTGTTTACTTAGCGTAGCGGCTTCCCTGAAAACCAAGACGCTCGCTTCGGGCTAAGTGTCTGCTGTAAATATACGCAACGTGGCAGATTTACGCGGCGTGAAATATGACTTTTGTCTACTTTTGTCACGTTTTGTATAAATTCACAGGTAATATCCATATTTGCCTCTTCTTTTCATAGCATGGATTATGATTTACAATGGCCTTGGAGTCCAAGTCCTTTTAGTGCTCTGGCATATGGTGCAGGAGGGAAAAATAGCTGAGTGATTTTAAATATTGTTATGTCTGGAAACACGCGGCCTTCAGCTCCCTTCATATATGATTCCTTGGAGGAAAACTTGGCCATTCCCCCACTACTGTTTAAAGTGGATTTCCCAATATTCTTCCAGTAATCAGCTTTTCCCTGATCAACACAATAGCGGAATGTTTGAACTGAACAAAACGTTATCATTAATCAACATTTGTTCCCAAAATAAGGCAAAAATAGCTCGCTGACCATGCGCTCACTTGGCTCTCTTTCAAAGAACCGCATCGTATCTTTTTTATCAGTGACTCGTCGTGTTCTGTGAATGACTCGTAGCCGCACAAGCCTCCTGCTAATTCTTTCCACTTTCATTCTCCAGCTGCTGTCTTTTTTTTTTGTGTGTTTTTTTCCCCCCTCTAAAACATGACTTAAACAAGTTTGCTTCCCCGAGGCATGTTTCTGACCGATAAATTGAAGAATGACGCATACGAGCAAAGCCTGCTCACACACACACACACGCACACACGCATGCATGCACGCAGACAGGACCCTGTATTGACTTCCATTCATTTCGACAGCCTAAACAAAGTCTCAACCCTTAACCACAACCAGCCAATGCCTAACCCTCACCTTCACCTAACCACAGCTCAAGTCCTAGCCCTAAACCTGTCAGTGTTTATGCCAGAAAAGGTCCAAAATGAGGGAATAACAGTAGAACAAACAAGCAAGTAAACGCAGGATTGTCTTTCATGCTCACACTGGACGTCACTCGAGATTTCAAAACTCAAAACCTGCTTGATTTGGAGTGGCGGAAATGTCTTATTGACACGGATTTCACTATAAACAGTGAGGCGTGTCAGGGCAGAACTTTACCTTGGAAATCGTTGACCTTGACTTTCCCCAGAACCACAGATGGTGTCCTATCAGTCCCGCCTACTTCTTCCTCATCATTATCATTTGGCGTACTTGTTTTTGTCCATCGCATACAGAATACCATCACTGTTACGATTAGCAAAGTAAATTACTGGAATCTGTCTCAACCTGTCGGTGAAATGATGCGTCAGACGTTGCCCAACATCAATCTAACACATAAAGCGCCGTGGTCTAGATCCGTGTGCCGTTTCCATGGAGTGAAAATCATAATCATTTTGTTGTTTTTTTTAAACCACACTAATAATTTAAGACGTCAAGCTTTTAATCAACTGCAAAATAATAATCATTTCTATTAGGTGAGAATAATAATGGGCGCAGCACAGTCGTCCCAGTCATGATTTCTTAAATTCGTAAAGGTCCAGTGCGAACCATTCAGGAGGGTTTACAAATATCACAGTTATGTAATTCACATTTTTTTTAATTTTCTTTTTGTTCGTAAAAACGAGCCAAGCGAACTTGTGATGTAAGTGTGATGTATTTCGCATATTTCACAACTTCAATCCGTTTTTTGAACATTTTGAGTACTTTATTTGCTCAGGTGTGTTTATACACTTAATATAGATGAGACACTCTGTATTGCACATTCTTATACCCTCTGTATATACTGTCAGTAAAACTACGTGCGTCTCCACCAAATCGTGCCGAGTAGAGTGAATTTGTTACCTACTGTGTCGATAATTAATAATGACATTACTCTGGCTAGTTTACTCCGAGTTCGACGACTGTTGGTCACCAAATGTCCTCTGTTTACTTGCGATCTGCAGTCTCACCATTAGGTGTCACTATGTCTTACACACTGGCTATTTTACTCTCGACACCAAGGGAAGGGTGCCAAAGAATGGCACCAGTAGGTCCTGGTTATTTTGGTAAGTAAAGCCAGCGCTGGATGGAAACACTGCTCAGTGGTAAATCCTCTTGTGCAGTCAGACAACATAGCGTTACATAAATCACCTGCAGGAGTAGCTCGTAATGTTGACCTTATCTGTTCACCTGTTTACTTAAGCACGTGTCATTAGTCATCAGTTTGTCTAACGTACACACAGCATATGGTGGAATTCTGCTGTTGCCATAGCGATTGTCTTTCCTCGGTACCCTGGCTGTCTGCGTCACTCCTTTTTGGATTTTTTCCTTTTTCATGTTTGGACTGCCTGACAGTTTCAGTCTCCACATGCACAGCACTATGAAAACTGGTGATTGAATCTAATATTTCCCATCATAGACGTTTGACTCCTCAGGTCTCAAACGTCAGATCTATTGGAATAGATACTCGAGACCAGATTATGTGTTATAAACAGTTTTCATAGACTGGCAAATTCACGCCACGCTGAAAACGTTGCTAACAACACATTTAATGTGTTCAGCAGTGAGCTCACATTGAAAAATAAAAACACTGTACGCTCTACAGCTGCTGGCAAATAAGTGCATTTTGAGCGATGACTTCAGGCAAAGTACCAGTAGCTGGTGTTACTCATGTTAACCATATCATTAAGAAACCACAGTGGCCTGTTTCAAGTGGTTTTGTCTCTGCGCTTAAGAAAACATAAATCTTTGGGGATGACTTTCCTCCCAAACAATGAACGTTGTTCAAACAGTGGCACAGTGCGGACGCTCGCTGCAAAACACAAAACGTCTTTGTTTGAACATTCACGATAATGCAGCGCCGCACCAGCATAAATAATATTATTGAAAATAAATAAATAACTGTGCAACTTGTTGTTGTTGTTGTTATTAATATTCTGCCTCTGTTATGTATACAGTATATTATATATTGTGAAACAGTGTGTGGCATTATTTAAAAAAGGAGTTTTGTCAAGCAATACTATCAGACCTGTCTGAGGGAATTGTGAATTATCAGTGGAATTAAAGTTTCACGGGCGATTTCAGTCGTACCGCGTCGCCAGGCAACATGGGATCTAAGTATAGCTGAGCCGAGAAACACAGTTGTGTGGCGGCGACAGGCGCAAACGCCATTGTGTGAACTGACTTCGCGATGACGTTTGTTTATATTCAAAGGTCACGCGGTACACTTTTGAAGCACGGGGACAGAGTAAACACTTAAGTTAATTATTTTCCACGAGTCAGTTTGAGTGTACAGTGCAGAAATGAGCAGAGAGATACAAATTGACTCCCACACCTCCCCCTGACGTGTCTTTGTGAGCTCCCTCGGTTGGAAACAAATCCAGGGGATTAAACTCAGAGTAAACACTGGCTATCTATGGGCCTGTTTCCGCTGCACTTTTGGCAGCAGAGCTCGTCAAGTCTCTTCACCTCCGACACAGAGTTGCCAGATACGCACGCCGCCCACATTGTGACCTCACCGTCACACCCACAGAGATGATTCCACTCACACCTGCCCTGGGATATCTGCAAATACTGCTCCCAAGAGGATTGTTGTGTTCCCACTTGACCCGATTTCACACACAAGTGTTTCCACATAAATGTCCGTTTTGACCGTTTGACCCGTGGGGCATCTTTACTCTGGTATCGCTTCCTGTCACCCAGGTCACTAACAGATGTCATAAAAAAAAAATCCTGTGTTACTGTGGTATGTACACACAGAATCCAGATGTCTCTTCACATCATTTGCCCATACATCTGACCTATTTTTAGAGTCTACCTTGAAGGCGCCTCGGCGAATGTTCTGTTTTTTCCAGAAGACTTCCATCACTGTCACACACTCGCTTCAGTTTGCCTCAATTTTCCCTTGATTCCTTAGCTCTGCATATTGCTGGCATCGGGATCGTCGGATCCTTGCCTCAGTTTGTTGTTCAGTGAAAAAAAAAAATGGGGGAAAACTTCCCTGCGTCTGAGGCAGAAGGAGAAAAAAAAAGATAATTGGTTAAAAAACAACAAACTTCTCCTCTGTGGTGATGTCATCGTTTGGAAGGAATCTGGGTAAATGTCATTAAATACATTGTTTACTATCGAGTGGTCAAAATTGTGACAGTGTGTGTGTCGACCTATTGTGCAGCACTGGTATTACTATACGCTCTACTTGTATTATACTATATTATATTATCAAGACATATTCTTTTTGTATTACACATTATGCAGTGGTATTATATCATAGTTATTACATGTCCTTAATCCAACTCCAAATTCATATATTTAGTTTTTAAAGTTTATTTTTCATCTTATTTGGTTTCTCTCTCACGTACAGTAATGATGGTTTTATACTAATATAAAAGTAATAATACTGCTAGTATCACTAAGTAAAATGTCAATACTGATGACAATAAGCTTTATGTATATAGCACCTTTCAAAACACTTTCAAGACATTGTTTTGTTTCAAAGCTATAATATATATGTGTGTGTACATATATATATATAAACATGTATATATATGTATATATATACATATATATACATAAAAAGTGGTGTCCCCCTGTCACCCTCTGCTCTGTCTCCTTGGATTATAGGATTTGATTCCTTAACTCACTGAATCCCCTGGTGGACAGACTAGTAACCGCAGCATGAGAAGTTCAACCTGAAGTCTGCTGTTTTTCATACAATATAATAATAATAATGATGTATAAGCTGGACTTGTGAGGTATGATATTTTTATATATATATATATATACAATTAAGTGTTTTATGGCTTTAAAATCTGTTCACATCTGGTTTTTTATTATCATTATTAGTATTTCTAGCCTTCTGGACTAATTGCCCTACTTATGTCACATAAAAAGGAAGAAAAATATATATATTCTTCTTTGACAATTGACAGTCAAATGAAATTAGGGCCATGTGATGAAGACTTAAACTTTAATGTGACCGGAAACGACCACATCTTGGCTGTGGTGCGTGTATGAAATACTTTCCCGGTGATGGAGATTCAGGAATGCATATTCCCCCCCTCTCACTCTCTCTGTGTGTGTGTGTGTGTGTGCGTCTCGGATATTCCTGTGACTGGCTGTGAGGTAAGAAACAAAAGTCCGCCCCCCTCTCTGCCGTCGCCTCCCCATTGGTCCAGATGGAGACTCAGGAATGTCCTCATAGTGTTTAAATAGCGCTCGTACTCCTGAGATAAGTCAGTGAAATACAGAGGAATAAGGAAACACAGGAGCTCATAAGAGTCCTTGCGACTATTTATTCCACTCTAATGAGCAGCGAGAAGAGCTGAAGGATAAATTACCTGACAAGAGGACTTTTCTGTTCATTTTTTTCCCACCCCCCCATCTTTATTTCTTTTTTTTCAATAGAACATTTTTTATTTTAAAGGTTGGTTCGTTGCTTTTCTTATAATACTGTTATTATTATTATTTTTATTTGATAATATTTAACTCTGTTATATTCTGGTTGCATTAGGGCTCATTTAAGATTTGAAGATGCTGCTGTGGGGCATTTTTTTGCCATTGATGCTGTGGAGGTGCGAAGGTGCACGACTTGCAGGTGAGAAATAATGGAGTGTGCCTTTTAGACATGGGAAATGACTCAGTAACAATTGATATCATCATTTCATGATTGTATGTAAGATATATTAATATTATGCTCATGCATTGTGCAAAACAAACTCTTTTCCAGCCTGGAAAGAATTTGATTTCACAATTAACTGATGTATACATCATTTTTGACTGATTTGAAAACTTTCTATCATGATACTATATTCTGTGGTATTCAGGTCACACAATGTGTTACTATTACATTTAATTGATATCATTTTTGCAGTTTATTTTTATCTCTGTTGTCCTGCATCTTTGTGGACACTGTCATTATATACAGAGAAATGACCAGTGTCTTATTTCCTTTGACCGCAGAGAGTCGAGATGATAACAGTGTGTATGACCTGTTTGATCTGGCACAAGTGAACAAGAGACACCATGGAGTCAGTTTGGTCAGAGGTGCAGATCCGTACAGTCCTGCGTACAAAGTCCTGAATGCGGACCTGATCCCCCCCGTCCCCGACAGCTCCTTCAGGGACCTTCTCGACTCCATCCAGGCTGAAAGGGGCTTCATCCTCTTGGTCAACCTGAAACAGTCTAGGAAGACCCGAAACACCCTTTTGAGGGTGGAGAAGAACGACGGCTCCGGACCCATTTTTGAGATCATTTCCAATGGCATGGCAAACACCCTGGACGTGGTCTACTCCACCGCACATCAGCAGCAGGTTCTGTCCATAGAGGAGGCCAACTTGGCCACTGGACACTGGAAGAACGTCACGCTGTTTGTTCAGGATGACCAGGCTCAGCTTTTTGTCGGCTGTGAGGAGATCAACACGGAGGAGCTGGACGTGCCCATACACAAGGTGCTGACCCAGGAGGTGGCAGACATTGCCAGCCTCCGGATCGGGAAAGGAGCTGTGAGGGACAGGTTCATGGTAAGATCCCGAATGTATTGAAAACTATACGATGACAAAATGTTGTGTAAGGAAAGAGAAAAAGTGACAGTTTAATATTTGAAGATGGTCAGTCTCTATTTTATCTTCCTATAGGGAGTCCTCCAGAATGTGCGCTTTGTGTTTGGGACCACTCTAGAAGCTATAATGAGAAACAAGGGATGCCATAGTGGAGGTAAGCTTAGAAGAAAAAAAAACTGATGAAAAGTGTATAGTATGTTGCTCCCAACCAAAAATTAAATAACCTCCCCTCCTCTTCTCTTTCCCACCTGCAGGTATGTTAATGGCCAATGTCATGACCCTGGACAACCCAGTCAATGGCTCCAGTCCTGCCATTAGGACTAATTACAATGACCACAAAGCCAAAGGTGAGACCTCACACAAGTCTCTGATCCACCGCTCAGTTGTAAACCTTAAGTGTTTGAGGTGATTTAATAGATGACTCTCTCTTGTATTCAGATGTGCAGTCTGTCTGTGGGTTCTCCTGCGAGGACATCGCCAGCATGTTTAAGGAGCTCCGGGGACTCGGTGTAGTTGTTAACCAGCTGTCCAACGAGCTTCACAAAGTGGTAAGCGTGAAGGTCCGATCAGGGTCTGCTGCTCCCTGTCATCATCATCATCCACTCCCCCTTTTCCTCTTCCCTGCATCCTTTACCCTGCCTCTGGTCTATGTGTTCCCATTGCGTGGCCACTTGTCACTGTAATGGCAGTCCAAGGCCAAGTCCTTAATTAGACCCATGTGAATACACAAATATGTTTGGCGGCTGGTTGCATTTGTACTGCTTCACTAGACTCAAGCAATGTCTTAATCACAGTCTCGGTCGGTGATTCATTTGTGCTGGAACCTTGGCAAAGTAGAATTTTTCCATCCTCCGTTCTGAGCAGCCCCCTTCTCTTTCTCTCTTTTTTTCTGTTCCCCCAGTCGAAGGAAAGCTCTCTGCTGAAAAATCAAATTAAAATCCACAGTGGAATTTGCTTCCACAACGGCGCCCGCTACGGGGACAAAGACGAGTGGACGGTGGACGGCTGCACCGAGTGCACCTGCCAGGTTAGTGTCATCACACCTGTTGGCATCAAGCCCGGCTGAAGCCAAACCTGAGTTTTAGTTTCCTGCAGCCCTGTTGTAATGACGTGATAACAGTGTTTATGTTAGTCCCTCCCTTCATAATCACTCTAGCTCAAGGCTGACAGCCATCAGCACTTCTTCCCTACTATCAACAAAGCAGCGCGAGTCCTTTGTTCTACTGTGACATGTAGTGAAAGGTGTCCATGTATTCATTAGTTGGGTGTTGGAGAGGATTATGTTTTCAACACAGCAGCAGTGTCATGTCCCTGCTGAAGACAGGCTTGGAAATGTACCAGCGTAGCCTGTCGGGCAATTATTTAACTCTTTATTTTTGTTCCTTTTTTCCAGAACGGTGCGACTATATGCCGCAAAATCTCCTGCCCTCTGATCCCATGCGCTAATGCCACAGTGCCTGACGGAGAGTGCTGTCCACGCTGTGGAACAGGTAAGACTGTCTTTTTCCAAATCAGGCAAAGATTGCCTTTCTTCATATTTCTTTTGAAATCTTTCGCTTAAAGTAAGGATCCCTAAACTTTGTCTTCAACCCCGTCCTTTCATCAGCACAAATTACTGAGGATGGATGGTCTCCCTGGTCTGAATGGACCCATTGTTCCGTGACTTGCGGCCGTGGCATCCAGCAGCGCGGACGCTCCTGCGACCGCATCAACAGCAACTGTGAGGGCACCTCTGTCCAGACCCGTGACTGCTACCCCCAGGAATGTGACAAACGCTGTAAGTCACCCAGTATTTCCTAACAAAACCATTGTGCATGTAAATATTCTCCGTTCCGCAGCATGATGAATTGATTGTGCGTGTGTGTCGCTCACAGTCAAACAGGACGGCGGCTGGAGCCACTGGTCGCCATGGTCTTCGTGCTCTGTGACCTGTGGTGAGGGAGTCATCACCCGGATCCGCCTCTGCAACTCCCCCACGCCCCAGATGGGTGGCAAGGACTGTGAGGGAGAAGGCCGTCAAACTGAGATCTGTCAAAAGTCGCCATGTCCCAGTAAGTTAGAATTTCACAAACCACACAGTATATGGCAGTGTTGATGGAAAGCAGGGCAAAAAAAATCAATATTGCTTTTTCAATTTTTATTTTCTTAGTCAATGGAGGTTGGGGACCTTGGTCACCATGGGACATTTGCAGTGTTACCTGTGGTGGAGGATTCCAGACCCGCAAACGTCTCTGCTCTAATCCAGTCCCCAAATATGGTGGAAAAGACTGCGTCGGTGATGCCAACGTGTCTCAAGTGTGCAACAAACAGAGCTGTCCTATTGGTCAGTATTTAGGAATTTACCCTGTTACAGCATTACTTTATTGTCATTACACAGCAATAAATTAATGAATTCTTTCCAACAGATGGTTGTCTGTCCAACCCGTGCTTCCCCGGTGCAAGGTGCATGAGCTTCCCCGATGGCTCCTTCAAATGTGGCAAGTGCCCACCCGGCTACCGCGGGAACGGCGTCATCTGCAAGGACATCGACGAGTGTAAAGAGGTCCCTGATGCTTGCCATACTCACAATGGAATCCATCGCTGTGAGAACACCGAACCGGGTTACAACTGCCTGCCCTGCCCCGCACGTTTCTCTGGCCCTCAGCCCTTTGGAAGAGGAGTGGAACAGGCGACGGCTAAAAAACAGGTTTGCCTCTTCACTCGCTTGTTGTGTCCTAAGTCTGAAGGCTGTCTGCTTGCATCTTTTTTAACACTCTGCAATTTTCTCCAGGTCTGCAAACCTCGGAACCCTTGCCAGGATGGTAGCCATGACTGCAACAAGAACGCAAACTGCATTTACTTGGGCGTCTATTCCGAGTCTATGTACCGCTGTCAGTGCAAGCCAGGATACGCAGGGAACGGTCGTATCTGTGGAGAAGACACTGACCTGGACGGATGGCCCAACACAAACCTGTTTTGTGTGGAGAACGCCACCTACCACTGCAAGAAGGTAGCCAGACCCCACAAGGATAGAAATACAAAAAGGCCATTATTATCCATCTGCACTCTATTATTGTGATGATTGCCTCCTTAACCGCCCCCTTTGTTCCATAGGATAACTGCCCCAACCTTCCCAACTCTGGTCAGGAGGATTATGACAAAGATGGCCTGGGTGATGAATGTGACCATGATGATGACAATGATGGGATTCCCGATGATAGGGTGAGTCATTACTGCAGTTTTATATAGCAACAAGTGTGCTTTCCTCAGAGACCAGACATAGCAATCAGCTGTAGCCGTCCTTCCTCTGGGCAGTAGGAATGTCGAGCCTCCGTGTGAGTGTGTGCTTTCAACAGGCAGCTAAAGTGGAAAGCCAACAGCATAGGAACAGTTTAATATAATTGGACTCAGAATTGAGGATGAGGTGGCCGCATGCCCGTATTTCTAAGTGTGGATTTGGAAAGTCGGGCAAGAAAAACGCTGTGGTAAAAATTACCAGCTCTCAAGCAGTGGAATATCACATTCCAGTGAAAGAAAGAAAAACAAGCCTTTGAAAGCAAAGCTCCACTCCTATACATGTCGTTTCTTTGACCTATTTTAGAAATAAAAATGATATTTCTGCTCGTATTCAGGACAACTGCCCGAGACTGTACAACCCAGGCCAGTACGACGCAGACAGGGACGATGTTGGGGACAGCTGTGACAACTGCGTGTTCGAGGCTAACACCGACCAAACTGACACTGACAATAACGGAGAGGGCGACGCCTGCGCCGTGGACATCGATGGTGACGGTAAGAGCCCTCGCCAAATACTAGATATCCAAGTATTTCTTTTTTTTAACGTATACTGTCCTAAAGGCTAAGATGTGTTATGTTTGACTCAACAGGCATTCTGAACGAAAACGACAACTGCCCTTATGTTTACAACGTGGACCAGAGGGATACTGATAGAGATGGTGTGGGAGACCACTGTGACAACTGTCCACTGGAGCATAACCCCGATCAGGTAAAACTACCCTGAGTGACATCGCTTTATCTGTTGTGTAGCTCTTGTTTCTGAAAGAGAGGGAATGGACAGGTTGAAAGAGAAACCTTTAGAATGCATACTAACATGTAATTAAGGATGCTTGACATTGTTTACATGTGTGAAAACAACATTTAAGTGAGTGTAGCACTGTGAGCGTCAGTCTCATGAAAAGGACTCCCTTCTCCTGCAGATCGACACTGACTCAGACCTCGTGGGAGACAAGTGTGACAGCAACCAGGACATCGACGAGGACGGGCACCAGAACAACTTGGACAACTGCCCCTACATCGCCAATGCCAACCAGGTAGACCACGACAAAGACGGCAAGGGTGACGCCTGCGACCATGACGACGATAACGATGGTATACCCGACGAGAAAGACAACTGTCGACTGGCTTTTAACCCCGATCAACTGGACTCTGATGGTGAGTCAGGCTTTCGATGTTTTGTAGATGTTTTGTTTTTGAGAGGCTCCTTCTTTGTGTTTCTAAACTCTATTTATGTTTTTTTTTCTAAGGTAATGGCCGCGGTGATGCGTGCAAAGATGATTTTGACCAAGACAATATTCTGGACATCGATGACGTGTGTCCTGAGAACTTTGCCATCAGTGAAACAGACTTCCGCAGATTCCAGATGGTTCCTCTGGACCCCAAGGGTACCTCCCAGATTGACCCCAACTGGGTGGTGCGGCATCAGGGCAAGGAGCTGGTGCAGACCGTCAACTGTGATCCTGGCATTGCTGTTGGTACGAAATACACAGACGGACACGCAAAAGAGACACAGAGTAGTTAGTCGACCGGTTCTTAACTTTGCCCACTCTTATTGCAGGTTACGATGAGTTCAGCGCCGTGGATTTCAGTGGAACGTTCTTCATAAACACAGACAGAGATGACGATTATGCTGGGTTTGTGTTCGGTTACCAATCGAGCGCACGCTTCTACACAGTCATGTGGAAACAAATCACACAGACTTACTGGTCAAACACGCCCACAAGAGCACAAGGCTACTCCGGCCTGTCCATCAAAGTGGTGAACTCCACCACTGGCCCTGGTGAGCACCTGAGGAACGCCCTGTGGCACACCGGAGACACCCCAGGACAGGTGAGAATCTGCTCAGTCAGACACAAGTTAATACAATAGGTGACCCTTTTTTTTAATACTTAAGGAGTGAATAAGGAGTTATTAACTTTATATTTGTTTTCCAGGTACGCACTCTGTGGCACGACCCCAAGAACATTGGCTGGAAGGACTTCACCGCCTACAGGTGGCACCTGACCCACAGACCCAAGACTGGACTCATCAGGTGAGCTGAAGTCCTCATGACCATGCTTTTCTTCATTTCACAAAACGGCACACTTAACATAAACTCATGTTTTACCTTTTTTGTTATTCCAGAGTGGTCATGTATGAAGGCAAAAGAATCATGGCTGATTCTGGAAACATCTACGACAAGACTTACGCCGGTGGGCGACTAGGCTTGTATGTCTTCTCTCAGGAGATGGTTTACTTTTCAGATCTCAAATATGAATGCAGAGGTAAGCACACAGTCGATGTTTTGACATTTTATTAAAAGCACAATTTCATCCTTTTGGACTTTGTTTGTAACCGGAATCCTGTCGTCGATTTCTTCCAGATACATAAGCGGACCGCAGGAGCCTTCTAGAAGAATGTCTGTCGGTATGAATATATGACACGAGACGAACTGGATCGAACTATCTTTGACTTTTGAGAAATGCACATTGGAGGAATGACGGACAAGTGAGCTAACGCGAGGTAAAAATTACCTCAGGACAAATGAAAGTTCAACGATGATTCTGCAGCAGTGCACCTCACCTTCTGTTCAGAAGACATTGGCCCACTCACTTTGTTGCTCTGATCTGCATTGAAAGAGGACCACAATTTTATTGTTTTGCACACCTGAACTGTTGGTTGGTGGTCTTCCTCTGTGGATGAGGGACCAAAGAGTGTTTTTTTTTTTCTTTGAGGATTAATGTACATCTGCTGTGGACTCAAAGTCACTTGTTTTTAGAATGAAGAAAGCAATAAGAGAACTTTCTTAGGTCAGGGTAAATATGCCCCCTTGAAGGAAACGTTGAGGGACCGTGGACAGTATGGATGGACTGTTGCTATCAGAGAGAGTGAATGGTGTTTGAGTGTTTCTGTATGTGTGCCACCCAACCGAGTCAAAAATTCATTTAAAATTGATCTGATGACCCAAAAAGCTGGCCCAAAAATATTAATCTTCTCAGGAATGAGCACTAAAAGGAAAATGAGGAGAGCACACGGTTTTCTTTTCAGGAAAGCACAGGGGCCCCAGAGCAGGCACACTGCTCTGGATCACTAATCATAAACAAGGGACGTAAACAGAGAGGGCCAGTCTATATCCTGTGGTGAGTTCACTTTGTTAGCGTGGCTGTTTGTATTTAATATAATAATCGAGGCTTTAATTCGTCGCTCGTCTTTGCATCTTGCCATTTTAAAATAATCGTCTACTTCCATTAGCTGAGATCAGTGTATGCACCAATGGCAAGTTATCGTGTTATACATCGGACCAAAAAAAGTGAGAAAGTAATAGACGGATAGGTATCATGTCTATCTACGTGCATGATGGGTGTGCCTGAGCTTGTGTGTTCAATTCTGACAAGGGAAAATCCAATGAAAACCCTTCGTGTACAAATATTACCTCATTAATTCTTTTTGTATTGAGGCCAGCAATACACAAGAATCACTTTTCTACGCAACAGAGTATAAATTAGTTGGCTTCTTCTTTTTTTTTTTTTTTAAGGCAAGATTTCAGTATCATTTATATGCTGTATATAAGATATTTTTGTAGCAAAAGAAGCCCAAACGGCAACGTAAAGGACTAAAGAAATGTTGTCTTGACTATTATGTGCTATATGTAATTTCTTGTGCATTTTTTTTTTTTGATAAATTATTGTGTCTGTTTGATGTCGAGGTTATTTCATTTGTGTAGATATATGCTATTTAAATAATTTATCTAGAAGCGTAGCCTCGTATGGAAGCGTTTCTGTCTGTATAAACTTATTTGCACACTGACACGAGGATGTCTTTGTTGTTTTGTATGTCTTTTTTTTTATTATTAGTGAAGCTTTTCTATAAACTTGTGCTGTTTATACTCCTACCTGTTATTTTGTAATGTCAAAAGAACAATAAATACTTTGGGAAAAAAAAACATTTTTTACTTGGTGAATTATTTTCTTTCTGGGGGCAAACAAATGGTTAAATAATCAGCTTGGTTTACTTTGATTGAGGTCTTCACCCAAGAAAAGCAAAGGGAGCCGAGCCCATGCTCTGTCAAGCGACTGGAATCCATTAGATGAGTCTAGTGGAGCCTCGGAGAAAGGGAGTATCCTCTGGAGTCAACAGCAGGAAAACTCAACGTGAAGTATAACCCACTTAAACGGCACATCCATACAGATCTGATTACACGCGACACAGGCATCCCATTACACCTTCAAAGACAACGCTCAACATGAGAGGAATATATGAGGAATTTTGCTCCCTCTTTTTTTTCCGGGGCAATGAACTGTGAAAATGTGCGCTGGAAAATTACGGTTTTCATAAAAACGTCTGAATAAAACTTGTCAAAATGCTGTCGATGAGATATCCATAGCCTCCGTCTACGGCTCTTGTCCATTGTGCTGCAGGATCCAGTACCAGTATGTCATCTGCAGGAATAATTCAGACTGCCAATTTAGATCTTCCCCAGAGCTGCAAAGAGCTGTAATCTAAGGCACCAGTGAGGGTCATGCCAGAGAACCCAAACAGTCTCAGTATGCCGCTGGTCTCTTTACATTAGAAATGACCTCATTCTTACCATACTGAGCTCACTGTGTTTCCATTACCCCAAAATGTGTGGTATACATGTCCTCCAGAAAATGCATCAGTCTCAGAGGTTGCGTTTTTTTAAAAATGGACAGTAACGAATGAAGGCATTTTTTTAATCTCATTTCATAGGAAATTGAAATAAAACTTGTATCTGTAAGATATGTGTTGAGTATGATTGTTGTCTCTCTGCTCCCTCCTCCCTACAGACTCCAGGGTAAAACCATAGACAAGGAATGAATGAATGAATGTACCAGTGGATACAGCTTGAATTTACTTACACGTGTATCCACTTTAATGACCGTATACTCATGCAGGTGTTTAAAAAATCAAATGTAATTCATTATTACACACTATTCTAATCAAGAATTGATGCTAGTGGCCACATGTAAAACATATGCTTGAGCGCCACCTGGGTATCTACGTAACCTTGTATACCATTTTACCAAAAACAAACACTGTTTCCCGTTTTATTTTGAAACAATTACCATTGCGTCTCCTTTCAGTGTCTGCTTCCTGTAGAGTTTCCCTCCTCTGTGATTACCTGGCCCCGCCCTCATGTGTTTCACCTGTTCATCGTTATACCTGCACCTGTGTATTTAGCCTGCATGTTTCCTGTGTCTGTTGCCAGTTCCTCTTGTCTGTCGACCAGTAAGCGTCCTTGCCTTTATTTAGGATCAGTTACTAGAAGCCTTTTGACCTCTTTTGTAGCCTTGTGCTGTTGCCTGTTTTTGTTCAAGACCAGTAAAAGGGTTTTTTCTGTTTAAACTGAGTGCTTTTGAGTCCACGTCCAGTGTTTGTTCAGCCTGATAATGACATATTATGGTCAATTTTTGACAACATACAATACATGCCGTGCAATCGGTCTGACGCTTGATTGAATGTGCTCTTTAAGACCCGTGCTGAGGCGCCAGCTTAGATTCCTGGACAGATGATGTGATAGCAGGCCTCTCCTCTGTGTTCGACCTTGGAGAGCTCACCTGGTTGAATCGTTTTACCACCTAGAGGAATGTCAGATAATTCCTGTTGAGTAGACAAGGTCAGAATGTGTAGCTGACTTAAGGAGTGAGGTGAATGGGCCCATAGGTGTCCAGCGCCAGGAGAGAGAGTGTAGGCAGGACTTTAAGGCCGAGGTCTACCAAGTGCACACCAGTAACTCACGCTGGGCAAGTACGAGCAAATGGGGACTGTGTCAACAGCTTCCACAAATCTCCAAGACAAACTCATTCTGGAAAATAGCAATCTTTTGGCAGGGAAGTTCTTAAAGCTCAGACAAGGTCACACAGGCTCCAGTTTCAGAAGATCCTTCTAATCTGGTCCACTGTGAAGCAGATCACCTATAGAGACAGGAATGGCAGGAATGTTTGAAAGTGAATGGAGTCTGAAGATTTCCTTCTGTGACCCATACACCATCCTTCTGCCTTCATTTACAACCACACTGCATGTGGGACCACATGGTACTAACACACAAGGCCATATTTCATCGAAGAAGGATTATTTTGAATACATGTTTGTGCGCAGGCCTCACTCCACAGACACAAAGTTGTTGGCTAATTTTTATCTGTGTCTTAGAACATTCTGTGGCCATAATACCCGGTTGTTAGATTTAATGACGGCAATGTTCTGTTCTCATCTAAGACGTTCAATTTAATCCAGTGAACAGTCCTGCCCCCCCTCGTCCTCGTATTGAGAAGTCAACACGCGAATCAATCCATCTGTGTATTGAAAACACAGAGAGCAAGTTGGACGAAAATAACATTTGTGATCTTAACCAAAAATTGCAACTACAAATTTTTTAGTGCTGACACTTTAATGTTCCTGAGCACACGATAGGCTCATTATGTATAAAGAACTCAGTGATGTGGTGCAGTATGTTTTAGATCCCATTTTCTCTCAAAACAGAACAGAAGATGTCTGATAATAGCGATGCGTTATTTTTCAAAGCAAGGCTTCATATGGCTGCAGTTATTGTGTCTTCGTTTTGAAGGGTCCAACTCTCAGTCAGCTCACACTCATCCAGTAGCTCGAGTAACTGCTCCTCCGTCAGGTCTGAAGACTCATTCTGTGAAAAGACATAAAAAATGTGTGCGTTAAATTACAACCACTCAATTCAGACCCAAAATATGAGAAAAGAAGGTCATTCCAAACACATTTTAATGAAGGGGCAACTAAAAGACGTGGACAACGGACACTGTTGATGTCAGATTTCAGTTTTTGTTGAGATTAAAAGGTTGTAACGGAGTCTTTGTTTGTTGTTAAGGGCAGAACGATTAGCGCATCATCAGTGAAACTGTGAAAGGAAACATATTTGTTACAAATGGACGCCAAATGCAACAACAATAGTGAAAAGAGGAGAGGGCCTAAAATGGAGACTTGGGGCACCCCAAAGGCTAGAGGGACTGCTGTAGAGGAGTACTGATCAAGATGGATAGAGGAAATCAGCTAGGAATTTCTTTATGATTTAAACCATTTAACAACAGAGCCTTTTATATCTGTCGACTCAGTTTCAAGAATCAACAATTTGGACGTTCAAATCCCGGTTTGCATGACGTGAACACAGTGGTTTGCTACTCTTTTGTGTGCCATATCTAGCTCCTTCCTCTTTTCTGTACTTCATTGCCTGCCCCACTCAGACCCCAATTACGCCACTCACTTCCCCCAATCCAGTGATTTACTGCTCCACCAGCAATACTCCAGCCATAACAATCCATCGCTCAATCCAGAAGAATCTGTTGACAATTAACTAAGTTTGAAAGTGTTTCTGCCCATTGAGCTTGTGTTTTGCATTGTGGGGACCTGAATAATAGATGAAAGAACACTGTTCATCCCCACTGATGATATCTTTCTACCACCCTCTCTAGATTCACTCCCATTACAAATATCCTTTGCTGGCCTTAAATATCAGTTTTAGACAAATCCACATGTCAAATTAATGCACGACCTGCGATAACAGTGGCAGTTCATAATCATGAGCTGAATTGCTGTTTGTCCCCTGTGCCTAGTTGGAAGCTGCCTGGGAAAAAACACTTCCAGTTGGATATAACTTTTGTTTTTCTTACTCACAGGCAGACTTCTGGGACGGCATGTGAGTTAAAGATAGAAGCCAGCTTTCTGAAACTAAGTTATGAAGGGGGTTTATATATTTAATAAATGTCATTACCTAATAATGGCAGTGATTTGCATCCTGGCAGCTGCTTTGATTTCAAGTAATTTGACTGCGTCAACTTAAACGTCCTAGCGATAAGGTGAGACATGACTTGTTTACCTATGCATGCTATGTATGCTCAAAGGTGTGAGTCTCCTGTACTTTGTTTGGACAGCTGCAACTCAACAACTTGTCAACTTGTTTCAATAACATCAACTCGACTACCCTTCAGGACATGAGGCAATATGGCAAAAATGTGTCCTGAAAAGCCAGGTCTCAAGTCTCTGGAGTTGAATAATCATTGTCTCCTTTGTCTCATCGTGTGCACTGGTGTTTCTCTCGCTGTCATCTCATCAAACAAAATGTCCCTGGCCTTAAAATGAGGACCTACGTCTGTCCCCGATTCAGATAAGACTCACTTTGGGGAAGCAAAGTGTCTGTGATAGCAATCACTTTCCCTGCTATATATCAGTGAGTCCTAAAAGCTTATGTATGTACCAGATGTTTATAGAGTGTTTCTTTTTTTTTATTTAGGTGAGCTTATCTTTTTTTGACAAAAACAAATCATTTGGTGGTTGTGGTTGTATACCCACAACATTTTCAATCAACACAAATTTCACAAGGAATTATTTAACATACAGACATTGCAGCTCAGTGCACCAATTCAATTTTTAGTGGAGAGAAAAAAAAACTCCCTTTAAATAGGAAGAAATCTCTGACATCCAGATTCAAAGATGTGCAGCCATCTGCCTAGACAGGTTGGGGTGTAAGGAAAAGTTCAATCCAGTTCTAGGTTAAACCGTTGTGTTAATCTATATAATACAGTAAAAGCAGCCGCATGCAAACATCATAACTGGAATTCAAATTTACAAAGAACAAAATACAGCTTTCGCCACGGTGCCTTATCTCATGCGCTCCATTCTGAGCCAGAAGATATTGTGCCCATGCAGTTTTCATCAATTCCTCACATCCCGCTGAGTCACCGAAGACAACACCGCATGCCTGTGTCTCGTCTACCACTCGCTGAAGCTTATACTCTTCATCGATCATCCGTATTCCCCATCTGAACCGACTGCCCTCTGGAATGATGTCCTTCTGGTCATAGCGGACGCTGAACGTCATCTTCTACCACGGGCTGCGAGCACCGTGAATGCATTCCAGCCGCGATGGCCCCTGCAGCAGCCTGTGTTTTTGTTTCTTTGACGTGCATGTAGCAAGACATGACTTTTTAACCTGTTGCACTTGACCTTCAACCCCTCACAAAAAGGGTAGCGGGAGGGTAGAAGCCATACCCTAGCCATGTTTCTCGGCTTAGCTTCGGGGCATTTTGGTCACACAGAGCTTCTCGTCTATGGTTACAGCTCACGGAAAACATGAGTGAGCCATTAGTGCAATGTAAGACGTATGGCTCACTCGTGTGACATGTGGCAATAAAAACCTGTCAATAACCAGTAATGATTTTTAACCAGCACCAGCATACATGGAGAGGGGACCTATACATTAGACTTTCCATGACACAGGAGATAAAAACAGAGAGATGAAGGAAAGAAAAAGGCTTTTAAAATGCTGGAGCAAAATGCAGTGACCTGTGGTTGTTGTGGTTGACCTCGGGTGCCGTTAATACCAGGGTGTCTTGTAGGTGACTGATTTTCCAGCCTACTCTCTTCTTCAGTTGACATTCAAGTTAAAATTGGCTAATACAGCCGTCCCTTAAACTCATCTACATAAACTGAGATAGTTTCAGTGCAGTGTGTGAGGCTGATTGTACAAGGAAAGGGAGGAACAGAGCGGTTGTCATTAGCGACTACGGCCAAATTATTTATCCACAAATACAGGGAACATAAAATTGCATTTAGTCCCCACTTAAATGAAATGAACAGCTGCGTACGTGGCTATGTTTCATGCTGATTTTGGATTTGCGCCCACACATCCTTTGGCATCAGTAAGTGAAAAACATTTTGACAGCTTTAGTGGCTCTTCACATGCAACGTCTACAAGCCAGAGGTAGTGCTCCGCTTCTGTCGCGTCAATCAATACTGAGCTAACCCAAGACCTCAGAGCTGCTGAGATGACTGAAGTTGCTGCAGGCAGAAAAAACGATGCTGGCGAGGGTCTCTACTGTATCCATTGTTAATGTATTTGTGCGCACAAAAGATGTCGCATGTGACAAAATTCGACTTTACCAAGAAATAACAATGGTAGAATAACACCTGGATAATGGTTTTTTGCAAATATAGTTTCATATTATTTCTTGATATAAACCCTCCAAACACTTTATATACTATACAAATACCCTTTCTTATCTGCATCACTGAGTGGCTGTTTCATAAAATTTAGGATACCATGAATTGCTAAAGATGTACTCATCTTCTTAAAAGAACGGCCATTTCTGCCAGTCAAATCTATAACTATCCTGATCTCTTTCTTCTGTTTCTCCCCCACCTCTCCTTTGTTCCCCATTGTTCCTTTCACCCCAACCTGTCTAGGCAGATGGCTGCACATTGAGTCTGGTTCTGTCAGAGATTTTTTTCTGAAATCTCATACTGCTCTTGCTCGCCCACCTGCTCTCTGCACCCAGCATGCTTTTGTCTCAGTCTGATCTGGAAAAAAAAAATCCAAAAGATGATGAGTTCAATGCGTCAAACAATCGCGGGGCAGGTGAACATGTGACTTTTGGTGAAAAATGAAAAAGTTCCCAGTCACTGTGCAGTATCGGATTCCAGCAGGTCTTAAGAATTCTGACAAAGCCAGAGCTGTTCAGCCCTGCGATGGACCACCACCACTGTACAGCTCACTGTTCACAGGGTGCAGGGGCCCGATTTACCGCGAGCGTGGGCTGTTCGGGTTTCAAGGTCACAGACTTCAGTCACATACCTCAGCTTTATCGGCCGCAGACTCTGGGGGCAGGTTTTCCAGAGAGATTCTATTCATTACATCTTATTTGCTTCTGTTCACATTGCTGAGAAGAACTTGTAAGGAAATCCGGCAGTGGTGACATCACCGTAAGAAAAGACAACCTTTGCCAAATGATATCAGATAACAGAGGAGAACTCACATAAGGTGCCTTTCTGAGGAACCTCCTAGAATTGTCGGCTGAATTACTGGCTCAATCCCACTCTCCTCGTTTGACCCCCACAATTTCACACATGGCTCTGTGCACAGTTTACTATAAGACCTCTGTGTCTCGTGTGCGTGTGACTTACATTTGGCTGTTGTTTTGGAGTGAGTCATTAAATGAAGCCCTAAGAGGAATAACATTGTCCAATATGAGGTGATTTATAGCTGAAGCGGAGGCTGATTCAGTTCTGTGAAGAACTCACAGAGGGGTTGGGTGGGAGGGAGACTAGTGCGTTCTCAAAAATGCTGTTTCTGTGAAATGTGAGTTGTTAAATAGCACATTTTTCACATTAAAATTGAACTACAATACATTCCTAATAGGAAACCTTGACTTGTGTACTGCAAAAAGAGAAGAAAAAGGTAAGACTGATTGTATTTTATCTTTACAAAAAGGCCAAGCTGTCTTACGTTAGCTAGGGTAACTAAGCTTCCATTCAAATTTGGCAAGAGAACAATCACATGTGGTATCTGCCGTATCGTATATCTTTCAACTAAGATAGAGATCATTTAAATTCAACCTTTGAAATTGAATTTGAGATTTTTGAAACACTTGAAATTGACAGATGTGGAGGTTTTTAGTCACATAGTCAAACCACTATTGCTCCATTAATCCGATTTCAATTCTTTTGGGGAAATTGGTGAAACTGTTGAGGTCTCAGGAGAAACGAGGGCTCAACTAGTTTGGCCTGAAAAGGTTTGGTCTGAACACAAGCAGAAAAAAATGGACTAGAACTCATAGTGATGCGATCGGAGTGCTGTTTGTTTTGTATAATCGATAGAATCCTAGACAACAGCTAAATTGTTCTGGGAAGTCATGACGTAAGAGGGAGAGAGAACTGTAATAGGAGAGATAAAGTGTGATTAATGTATTGGGTCAGGTTAGACAAAGGCTATCCGGTTACTGCGCAGTGATTTACTGTAAATGTCACGATTGTCCTTCCTTTGACGGTTGATCCAGGAAGGCAGCCAGGTGAAGTTGCGGGGAAACGAGCCACTAGGTCAGCTGTTGAGTTCCACAGATTTACCACTGTGTAAAACTAACAATACTTTCACTGTACTGAGAAACAGCATTAACAGTTAAAGGAAAAGACAACATTTTATTCTCAGTAGCAGTATTGTGTTCAAGTGAAAGTTTTTTTTTTTTTTATTGTAAATACTCAGAAACAGTCAAAACTCTCGCATTGGCTTCCTTCTCTGGAACGCCGGATTCATTTTCTTATCTCTTGAAAACAGTTTTTAAAGTTCCAAACAGTGTCATTAAACAGTTTGGACTCAATTTTCCAAATAATTACAATGACCCCCTATGAAGCAGGATTAGTGGTTTACTGTTCATGAACTGGAAGCCGTGCATGCAGATTTTCTGATTTTTATTGGCAATTTTTACATTTTCCTTTACACTCCATGATTCATACCACAAGCTACGCTCCGAGTGTTATTGATCTCCTTATGTTGCACAGTGGAAAACGTGCATATGAACAAGCATTCAGTCACAGTTGCTCCGTTTAAAACAAAGCTTTCTGTTTTTTGGTAAAACAAAACTCCCAAAATGGATCCGTGGATTTCTTTCGCTGCATGGTTGGTGCACACTTCAGATGCAAGAGGACAGTGAGGAGACATTTGGAGTTTCGGGACGTTATACAAATCAACTTTATGAGGATATTCTAGCTGTGTCAGAGTGTTTGAGAATGCCCTCCCAGGCGAATTCCGTGCAAATAAATCTTTTCCAACCAGCACAATGCAACCCCGACCGTTGCTGTTTGCATTACAGACGCACGCAGAGTGCAATCATTTAGTGACAGTGTATAAAGTGCAGTGACACACCAGTGGTTAAGAGCCTGGTGCTTTTGATGCTATTGTGATAATAATGAAAGAACAGCTTCTTCAAAAAAAAAAACCCATTCAACAAATAAATGTGTGCTTAATTAGTCCAGGAATAGCTTTGGGTTTGCATGTCATGGTGCTTTATTTGATGTAAGGGAGTGGCTCCAGTGCCACTTAGAGCTTTTACTACCGAAGTGTGAGTCAAACATGCATCTTTTATGTTTAAATTAAGCCTCTTCATCGCAGTGTGGTTCGCCAGTATTGCGGCAGATTGCGACAGCACTGACTAAACAAACAGGTACGTCGTTGCGCAAGACCCTGAGGAGTATTTGATCGGTGACACAAAGAGTCAATCCATTAAATTTATCTTGTGTTTTCTTTCCTTGCGCACACACACACACACACAATCTAATGTCAGAGAGAGCAGAAATGAGGCCCATTCACCTTTTGTTCTCGGAACATTCTTGTCTCGTGTCTTTAACTACGAGCTTTTGGGAGCGAGCGACGTGCACTGTGGTTGTAACTCTACGGCGACTCCTGAAACCAGACGGCGCTCGCTGGTTCCCAGGAAACGCTGTGAAGCGTGCAGACATCAGAACTCAACTATGGAACTAGGTGAAGGGCAAAAACGTCAGCGACTCAGCGGAGTACGCGACTATCCTCGCATAACAGCAACCAAGAAAGGGTCCAAATGACTGCTGATAATAAATTGTAAAGGTGAGCGTGTTCTTGTAAAGACTTGTCACTCACATCTCTGCAGGTACAACCTCTAAAGACCTGCGTGTTACCGTGTGGAAGACTCTGTGTATGCAGATTGCTGCGTGCCATCCCTCCTTCTCTATCGGTGCTCCTGCTTCCTCACTCCCCGCCTCTCTTCCACCACCTGCGTCTCTCGGTCGACCCGCCTTTCACCCGCCTTCACCTCCTCATCGGCCACACCTGTGTGTGTATATATACCAGCATTGGACACTCAATCAGTGGGCGCTGTGATCTTATGTGAGCAGTGAGCCCCCGTGTCACGGCTGTTGTTTTGTATCGCTGTATATTTTAGATGACGACATTAGAATTGGGGATTAATGCTGATTGTTAGCCTTTTCGCTTGGCCTGTGCACCATATATTCATTGCGATCCGTGATTGGTTAGTTAGTCAATGTCTAGCCAGGACACACTTTAGTTCCTCCTGTTCTTTGGTGTCGTGTTAAATACAGACTGACCTCCTCATGTTACTTCCACCTTCCTTCCTACAAACCGGGGTCATTACAACGACAAATTCTCATTCCAAGAGCATCACATGCTCCTGTCCTGTCACACCCCTCACATTAGAGATACAAAGGTACACTTTTATTTATTATTGGTCATGGATGCTGATGATATCAATAAAATGAGTCTCTCAGAGTGTGAGCCAACAGTGAATATCCACTAAGCCTAACCCGGATATTTATCCGAACTCCAACCTCAGTCCTATCCCGATCCCTGACCCTAACCAAAGACTCAAAATCTTCCAGATGAGGAAGGGGCAGTCTGGGAAGTAAATGTAAATCAATGCAATGTTCCTCTGAAGTCATGGAGACAAGAGTGTGTGTGTTGGGGTGTGAATGAACGTAGCTTTTTGAACCCACAGTCATCTCCGGGCTCTGACCCAGGATCTCCAGCTGCTGTTGGATGTCTTGGAGCCGCCTCTCCTGCCTTCTTCTCTCCTTTCTCTCCTGCAGGACCTTCTCTCCTGGCTGCGGGTCTCCATCACACTTCCAGCCAACCTCTGAGCCATGGCCCTGATGCACAACAGACACAACTGGTTCTCACAAGCAACTCATTTCACGTGTGAATGTGCTTAAGTGCTGGACCTGCACTCACCGCGTGTGGCTGCCATTTTAAATAGGGATTCAGTTCATATCCTGTCGCGCTCAATGCCTCTCGAGTTAGAGTATGTTTAAATCTATTTAAACGTTATCATCAGAAATGATAAAATAGGCCACAGGTCTTTCCTTCTTCCTACACAGAGCACAAGTCTGACCCAAGTCTAACCTAAGGCTCAGCTGGAGCTGCATGGGTCCATCATAAATCCCACATTTATGGTATCCACATGCACTGGGGTTGACACAAAACACCACAACCTGCATCCAAAGCAAACGATGAAAGTGGGTCAGGAGGAAAATAAGCGCATCCTTTCATGATAAGTGAAAGGCTTGTCATTCTGACAACACGTTGGGTCATTTTTTTTAAGTAAAGAGTTGGAAGCAATGTCATCGCAACTTAAACCACATCGTGTGCTATAAGACGAAGCGGTGGATGTTGCATGACAAGCATTACATGCTGAAACTAAACGGGACCATAATTGACAAAATGGATATATTCCATTAATGAAGACCGGAAACTAATGATTGAGACCATGAATTCCTCAGTTTTGTTTTGTTTTTTTTGCCACCAGTGAAGTCGCTCCTTGTGGCTATTAAATATATTCTTATCAGCCAGCAAACTGACAGACTGATGACCAGCTTATATATATATATATGTATACAGTATATGGTCTATGGGTAGATCTCAAACATTAGGTCACACAACTATAATCATTACTCAGCCCCACTCGCCATTTATATATTTAGTATAAATGGAAAAGTCATGGCACCATAGGAACAGACCAGTGACCTCTGTGGCGACCTCTAAAAATACACTACCATGCCATAAAAACAGCAGCTCAATCCAAAGAAAAAAAAAATAAAAAATGTTGAGTCTAAAAGGATATTGCCGACCACAGGACTGTTTCGGAGTGTCAATCCAGTGCCATGTGGTTGAAATCTCCATCTCTCTCGGTTAGTCTGGATGCCGAGCAGCCTGATGCGCGATCCAATAGTGCAGAAATGGATGGACGTTGCACAAAATGGAGACATGTCAGCGGGACTTGCGCGCAGCGAAATTGTCAGTTACAGGAGACGGCGAGACACAGCGGAAATGATGAACTCAACTTAAACACTGCGTTTAGCAAATCGGCCATGGCACATTTTTGATAAAGGACGTAATCTTAGATAAATCCAGATTACGGGGAGTCATTTTTGAGTCAAACGGAAACACGTCTGGTTTATTGTGACGGATTATTTCTGCTGTATGACACTGATTACTGTGATTTTAATATTTGCCATAATAAATAGAACACCCAGAATAGTGTGTGCGGTCTCACCTAGCAGTGGCCCCTGTCTCCCTATGGGGAAATAATGACAGCTTCTATTTGAGGCCACTTTTCAGTGGTTGTCACTGAAGCCCTTCTGCGAAGACTCACTCATCTCGACTGCAAACGCCAGGACCACGACGAGATCAGACTGTGCAGACCGTGTCATGCAGCAGATTGAGAAACACAGCATGTACAACCAGGAAAAATAAAAATTAAAGTCTAGCTTTACCGCCATGTTTAACACCACTAAATGCATGTTTCCAAAAAAGCCTAAATCTTTGGTGGGGGAGTGTTTTATTATATTTGGAAACAACAGCTGCCTTACTATTCAAGAACTATAGGCTCCAAACATCGGTAATGTCTGCAAAGTTTTGCGATGACAACGCTTTTGCTGACCCGACTTGGAATGGATTTGGCAAACGCGGTTTCTCACTAAACCAGTTTTCTGGCCAAACGAACACCGCACACATTGTGATGAGTGTCCATACTCTCTTTGAACAAACATAACTAATGTAATCCTTTCTAGAATAATAAAGATTTGTTTTCTTAACTTAATTACAACAAAAGAAAGCACTCAGAGAGTGTAAACCTGCACTAGGGCCACTCATTTCCACCAAAAACAAATCATTTACATTACATTTACATACATCATTAAAGGGTTTTCACCTGCACCTTGAAATGAAAAGAAAATGGAAAAGTTCAAACATTGTCACATACGATCGGGTCTGTTTTCTGTTTCTTAAAACAGTTCGATGGCCAATAACTTGTTTGCATTGTTTATTTCACAGTGATTTTTATTTAAAAAAACGTTGATTCATTTAATTACCAGCAGTAATAACTCAACGCAGTCTCTTCAGATCAGTGTCCAAGGCATTTGCAAAACAGCAAATCAGTCGTCTCTCTCTCTCTTTGTTTTGTATTAATGAATCACAGAATGAGAATGAGGGAATAGTTTGTTGACTTCAGTAGACGCCAGTGATTGTTCTAATACGTTGTGATATTTGTGCTTCAGAGGGAATGTCTGATCGCTTTAACTCATTAGAGAGACAGACGGGGCGACTTCCAAGCGGAGCATGATCTGCTTGCCTTATGTCGCCACCTGACATCACCTACATCTGCCACAGGACTATTGAGAACTGACTTTCGATGAAATCAAATTAATATCTTGGTATTTCATGATAAATCAGCGTATTACACGGACTTGCCAAGTGCACCTTGAAATCAAATGTTCAAATAAGCAGGAATGTTATTAAAATGGTAAAAAAAAGGACGAGCTGTCCTGCTTTTACCTCACGGACACGAAACTTTCGTTCCCAAAGTATGAAAAAAAAGAACAAACTGCCGGTTGCCGTGAGCAACACAGTTATTGGCATATTATTGATGGGACGCTCAGAAAACTCCAATCAAGCGCGTCTGCGACGTTCATTAAGTGCTTATTGAAATCCTGTGATCAATTCTGGGATTTCAAATAGAAGCCAAACATTCCATTCAGCGGCTGTCATGGCGTTTTTGAGTGTGAAGCAGCTGCAGCACTTTGATGGATGAGCCGCCGTCGTCCAGAGTGACGGAGTAGGAAAAACAGTCGGGATTATCGTGCGCCAAACACTTCGCTTCAGATTAATTGAAAACAAATCTCGAGTGCCTAACGCTCAGCAACACTGAATGTGCTGTACCGCGATGTTCCCCCATTAAAGGAGCATATAATGGAGTCCATCAATCAGAACGGACGGATCCACTGAGGCTGCTGGCCTGGAGATTTTTCTCTGCTCCAAAGTGGGTCAACTGGATCGCGCAGTTTCTTTCACAAACAGAAAGATTATTAATAATAATGATAATAATAAGTATCATGTTGCACAGGTGTATCATCGTCCGGTACCTTCTTACACTAGGTATTGTGGACTACGTATCATACTGCGTTTGTGTACTCAAGACAAACCAAAACAGGGCCACTGTGTTCCGAGCCGGCTAATTAAGTGTCAAACATGATGGAGAGCGTGAAACAAATCAAAAGACATTAATTTTCTGGAGTGTGGCAGCCCACCCTATTCTAATTAATTCCATTTCAGTTTCATAATGCATCAAAAACACTGTTTACACTTCTTATAATAACATCTGAAGCCTCTAACGTTGTGTCGTGCACGGTTGCTTCCTTGTACAGCTGTGTGCAGTGTTATCTGTGAGATGATCAGCATGAATTGTGGGTATTTAAGTCCTCAAATCTGAGACAAAAGCCTTTTGGCTTGAAAAACGCTGCCCAGAAATTGATATCCTTTAACGCAGGGTTTCTCAGTGCTGGTCCTCGTGGGACCCACTGCCCTGCACACCTGATACACTGTAGGTCCCCAGGACCAGGATTGAGACACTAGATAAATAGATCCTATTACCATCCATAGAGACGCTCGCACCTCGTAGCTGTGCATGCTGGCGAGTGGTTTGTGACGCAGTTTTCTCTCACACAAGAACGTCTGTCTCTAATCTGTGTCCCTGCCACATGTGTGTACTCATACATCACTTCAAATCATTTTGTGAGTATTTAGGAACACTGAGGAACTTGTCGATGCCAAGATGTGTTTCTGCATGCAGTAGCCACAAAATGGATCTGCTTTTTTGGAAGCAATTGAATATTTGGGCTAAAACATCATATCTTCATCAGGAAAAATGCCTTAAAACGTCTTCAGTCAGAAACAAAAACCCACGTCTAAGCTGACAATAATATGGATGTTGTCTTTCATGACAATCTTGTTACGAAGACAAATGATTATTCAGAATAAAAGCTCTGAAGACGATTTGAAATTAAACAATTTTTTTGTGAAGACAAGCAAATAATGATCAATCATCTGCTGGCCAAGATACTGCTGCTAGTGGGCCAGTTTTGGCCCACGGGCCACCAATTGCTGACCATTGATATAGGCCATTGATCCATAAATATCATCAGTCATCAGCTTATTAGGCAATACATGCATGATTCAAATCTACAATAAAGCAGAAGTGCTTAATCGTCGTATGGCGCTTTTCCACTGTACAGTTCCAGCACGGCTTGACTCTAATCGTTTTTTCCATTACGATAGTACCTCCTCAACGTGGGTGGAGTCATCATACCATGGCTGCATGTAACTGTTGTGATGATGTTTTACACGCGACACACACACAAACTGGTGACTTGTGAAGCAGTTGTTTTGGGTGCAACTGAATCATTAGAATCAGTTAATTAAATTCAGTACTTCCTGCATGACCAGAGCACAGACCCGAAGGGGTTTTGATGCGGCTCGCTGCTCGTGAACGCCGGCTTTTGGCAGAGCTGTCGCTAAACACACCAGACGCCAGATTTGTACGTCTTTTTAACTGATCTACGGCATTTTGCGGGTTTGATTCCTGCGACAGAAACCAAGCTAATGACTCTTCCAGTGCCGACACTCCTCTGCCAATCAGTGGCCGGCAGTCTGTTGACATTTAGAAACGGCTCAGCTCGCTTGGAACCTCCCCAGAGCAGGTACTAAAAAAAAAAATCCCTAATGGAAAAGCAAAAGAGTCGAGCCGTGCCGAGCTGAGCCAAGTGCTGGAACTGTGTAGTGGAAAAGTGCCATTAGAAAACAAATCTTTGAAAAGGCCTCTGGCATTGTTTCAAGTGGAGCTATTTGTTTCATGCTCTTATTGATGATGAATCTACCTCTAAGTTGATTTTGGTTGAGTGGAAACCAGTGAACCATATCGACTAATAAAATACAATATTTGTCCCAGAAAGCTTAGGACCTGCCATTCAATCACAAACGAACAATCCTCCTAATCATCGTTGCAGGTATAGTCCTTTTTCCTTTAGCGCCTGCTACCATATGACACCCTCAGAGATCTTGCAGAGTCCTCTCCAGGTACCTGATCAGGTCAGAAATGTGGAGACCTACACAACATTATGTAGATGTCTCTTTCCTGTGTTTGCGAGTGACAGCTCTGTTCTGATCAAACACAGCCGTCCGTGTTGACTCACCCAGACGTGACTGGTGCTGCTCATAGCAACACACACTTCTCTATCTTTTGTGTGTGTGTTTTTCCTTTTTTTTTTCTTTTTCCTCCCCCCTCTGACTTTCTGCAAATCTAAAGCATTGTAGGAGCTCTGGCTGTGCCACGTGGACCCAGGCTACCTGCCAAGGCCTGTCCACATGCCTTGCCACGAGCACTCCCTGAGAGAGCTCTGGAGTAAACTGTTCGGAAGCTATGGCTGAGAGTATCTTAACACCCCTAACGACCCCCCTTTCTGTCTGTCTCTCTTTCTCTTTCTGTCTCACTCTCTCTTTCTTCTTTCCTTCTCGGCCTCTCAGACTGACATTTTGCCCGACTGTGACCTTTCCGCATCTGCCAAGTTCTGAGTCAAATGTGCTGCGAAACAGCTGTCGGTTCTTACGTAGCTACCTGCGTGTTGATACTTGGCTCAGGAAGGTAGTGCAAATAAATATTTTTAATTCTGAAGCACTTGTCTTGCGCAAAAGCTGATGTTTTTAATGCTATTATCCACTTTCCTCTCTGCTTTTGTGTAAGGGCAGACGACATGTATCCCTGTCGAGCACCTCACATGGGATCATGGGAAGGTTTTTACATGACTATCTCAAACGTCTTTGCATCCAAGTTGTCAAATTTCCCTCCAGACATCTTCTTTTCATATCAGTCCCTTGGATCCCTGGTAGATGCTGAACCTGACTGCTGAACATTCCTAAAGGTATTAGAAGATTCACTCGAGGGGTCATCTGGACTTTGTACTTGCTTTTTTTAGAACCACGTCTGGAACAGCCACCGTTGCAAAGATATCAAAACCTCTCGGTGAAAACTCGAATTGAAAAAGTATGTCAAATGTGGTACAGGGTTACAATACCAAGCATATTTTAGGATTATCAGAAGATTGAGCAACGTCGTTTGATCTGTTTTCACTGCTCGTGCAGTGGAAGGAAATCTTTGTTTGAGCGTACTCGTTTTAAAGTTTAAGATAATCGCTGTCCGTTGCCTTCACTCTCTTTTGCTAATATAAGTTAATTTTACGTGTGCCAAATAATGACACAGACGAAAAGAAATTTGAACAAAGAGCTCAAGAACCATGTTAAATGTTTATTGGAAGCATCTGGAGGGGAAAAAAAACAGCCAGCCATCTTTTTGCACATCTTGTCCCCGAGTGACAAAAGCTGTGTGTTGTCAAATACAATATCTGGCCTACATTTCAGCTGTTGACAATCTTGTACGATTACGTAATACTTTTTTTTTTTCCATTTCAGAGAAAACCTGAGAGAGAGAGAGAGAATGCTCAGTACAGCAAGCTAACAGCTAGCAAGCGACATCATAGTGTGTGACATTTAAATGACATAATGAGGTCTACCCATGTATTAGAATGCTAAAATAATGGGTGGCATTCATTTTCTCAAATCTTTTCATGCCATTTAACGCTCCGTGGAGAGGGGAGATTAGTTTATTGTTCACATACGACCAAATTATCCTGTACGGAGTGTCATAATGAGTGGAAAAAGACAAGGAAAAACCTCTCGAAACCACTTAACTCGACTGCTGCTGCTGCTGCTGCGGATGACACCAGTGGGTGAGGCATTTATAAGACGACAATAAACTGGGTCTCATTGGAATTATAGGGTGGGGAAGGGTGTGGGTGCGGTGTCTATTCTTTTCAGCCAAGTTAATCTTGTGAAAAACCCGGAGTGTGCAACGAGTCTGACATCTCAATTCTCACCATACGTCTCTCTCTCTCTCTCTCTCAAACACACACGGGCCAGACACTGCAAATTGAATAGAAAGTTTTGAGTACATTTCAGTGTTATCAGTATATCTATACTGAACACTCTATTTTGAATTTTTATTTTTGGTTTTTATAATGGTTCTATGTGGCCCTGTGATGGACTGGTGACCTTCAGGCCCTTTGTCTAGCTGGGATTGGCACCAGCGACCTCCTTCGACCCTTAAAGCGGTAGAAGATGGGTGGATGGATGGGTATACAGCGCATAACAGTTTGTGTGACTATTCAAGTGACTAAAAAACACAATCACAACCATGTCAAACAATATACAGTATCTCTCCCCAAAAAAGGGATCGTCTGAAGCCCAAGACTGTAGTAGCAAGCTGGCTACCAGTGCGATGAGCGCTGAATGATAAATATGCCAGACATCGGTCACTAGTAAGTAACAGGCACATGCTCTTCTGTGGTGGATTTGCATCCCCCCCCCAATATTTCAGCAGGGATATGGAAACCATCGTCAAGAGAGGACACTATCGTCCTTCACTGAAAGTATTAGTGTCTTCCCCTGCTGTCGTCACCATCAATGATGCTACTTGCTGTTGTTCTGCCTCTGTTTGGTCTTCACGGACAGAAACACTGTAACATTATTTGGAATAAGGAATAAGAAGCATTTATCCTATTAATGAGGCAAATTGGACCCTCTAAATTGACTGTAGGTGTGATAATGGATGGTTGATTGTCTTTATGTGGCCCTGTGATGGACTGGCCAACTGTCCAGGGTGTGACCCCGCCTTTCGCCCTATGTCAGCTGAGATTGACACCAGTGCCCCCTGCGACCTTCATGTGGAGGATAAAGCGGTAGAAGGTATTATATATAGAAGATACAATACTGCTGTTGCCTCCGTCTGTTGGTGTACAGAGCAGGGATGTCAATGGGCGGCATGATATATACACTTAATGTATATTGAGAAACAGAGAAAGAGCTGATCACCGCTTAAGTTTCATTGTGTGAACTCATCTGACTTTAAAGTGATCCAGTACAGTTTTAGCCATCCATCCATTTTCCACCGCTTTATCCTCCTCAGGAGGGTCACCACCTCAGGGGGGTGCTGAGCCAGTCTCATACATAGGCGGGGGTAAACCCTGGACAGTTTGCCAGGCCACATATAGAGACAAACAACCTATGGTGAATTTAGAGTGTCCAATTTGACCTAATCCCCGTATTACATGTTGTAGGAAGCCGGAGAACCCAGAGAAAACCCCATGGACACACGGGGAGAACATGCAAACCATGCAGAAAGAACCGTGGTCTTCTTGCTGCAAAGGCAAGAGTGCTAACCACTACACCTCCTGGTTTGAGTTTGAGGTTAAGGCACAAACGTGTGTTACACTGTGTCTCACTGAACATTACGAATGCTGCGTGTGTTAAAACACTTGGCGATACCAAATAAGTAACTTGCTCAGATTCTAGATGAATATAACACGACCACAGCTTTTCCACACATGTAATTATGTGATTGGGCTAAATAAGATAAATTCACAAACTGTGCACTGACCGCACGGTGTCGGTCAAAAGGGTGTGTTTTTTTGGCCAAAAGCTCTGCTCTCTGACTTCAACAGGCGCACCAGTTAAAAATCACGGGGTCCTCATCAACAGCCACACAGAGTGACTAAGTGACCTCATGAGTCGCACATCCAAATATACGCAAACAACGCACAAGCAAACCGTTACCAAGCAAACACACACACACGATCTCCTGGATCTGGTGCAGGACGGTGACTTACAGTGACAGTGACTTCCATTTTAACCACACATTTAAAAAGAGCCACATTCGAGAGAAAGGCTTGCACGTCTGACCTGCGAAACGTGCACACACACGCATACATTTACACACCCAATGCCACCAAACACCCAACACCAACTAATTCTCATGACAGAATTCCCTCCTACGGCTTCAAACTGTGGGTGGTGCCGGCATTACCGCACAGTGGAACAGTAGGAGGGGTGCACTGTACATTGATGCTGTGCGTGCCAACAGATGTTTTTAATGACAGGAAGGCTATTTCAGCTGAAGACTGAGGAAAACGGGGGGGGGGGAATAAAGAATGCACACAGGGAGCAATGCTGTCATAAGCACAATATTAAAAGCTGTCCAAGCAAAGCTGTGTTTAAAGTTGATTCAGTGCTGATTATTAAAGTCGGGTCTGCAGCCACCACATGACTTACTTCTATAACGGGTCGCACATAAAAAGAACTGCCGCTGTAAAGGCTCAAGGATCTGAAAGTTCACCGGCGCCGTGTCAGTTTGTGCACGCACAGATTCACAGACTGGACAGTACTCGTTGTCAGTTGCACGTGTGTCCACTCATACGTGACGTGCTTTGTCTACATGGGAAAAATCCATCCATCCATTCATCATCTACCGCTGTATCCTCCACATGCCAATCCCAGCCGACATAATCCCCAAATCTGCACGTGATATTGGAGAAGAGCTAAACAACTGGCGATTAAGACCATTTCTCACTTCTCAGAAAGAGTTTACGCACGTTATTAATCGAGTCAGAAGTAGGCTCATTTTCAACTGGAATGTGTTCAACATCAATGGAAAGCTTAGAAATCATTATTTCGGAATCTGTATAACTCAAAATTCCCCGCAGCCTACTTGTTCCTGGGTCTTCCACGGCTGGGCACATATGGTCTCACTGTTTGGATGTGAGTGATGAGTGGTACCACCATTCCACTCATGTTAAAGCCGTGATATGACATGCAATGGAGTACAGTATACTGTGCACCTGCCAGTGCATTTACTCATACAGAAAAACCTTCAGTGACTATAACCCCATCATACCGAACTATGCTTAAATACACATACACATCGCATGTACATAATACTGCAGTATGGAGGCTATTGGTCTACACAGTAGCTTTTACATTTAAGTACGCCATTCTGCATGTATTAACCTCTCTAAATGAAAGGGCAAGCGTTGTACTTTTTCTGGAGCTGGCACTCCTTATGCCTCCACCAAACTCTGTAATTACAATCTGATGCAGGATTACTCTCCGCGGTGGCAGCGTACCAACTCGTGCCAGGCCTCGCAGAACGAATCCACCTTTGCAAGCTCTATCAATGAACTTGCTTTACTTGCACAGCTGCTGCTGCTGCTGCTGTTTCGCCCAGGTTATCACTCGTGACTTGCTGGGGAAAGGATGCTGCCAAGCCGTGAAGTCACAGATTCAAGCCCCCGACGGCTCCTTTTATGAGTGCGCGCTCACTGGGGAGAGGTGAATAATTCCCCTTTTGAAACGTGACAGATGATCGAGCCCACATCGCCAGGAGCGAGACGCAGCGGCGAACGCTGGGATCCAGGCTTGTGATATAATATCGCAGGGGAAGAGAGTTCATTGGTGTTGAAAGCGAAACAATAAAACGGTCACTTTTTTGTGATAGCAGACTTCAGAGGCTGTTTTGGATTGAGCAGGCAAACAATGGTGTGTATAGAAACTCTGGCTGCTGTGAGCTACTGCAGAGAAGAAAGGTGACCGCACGACAAAGGATTTCTCATTTTATGACCCTCTTTAGGATTTATGGTCACTGACCATGTGGACTGAATGACTGCCCCTAAAAGAAATTTATTGTGTAAGCAGTCTATAATTTAGATTTACCACAACAGTGCTGTGGGATAATGTAGGTTAGTGGGTGATATGCCCAAAAACATTATCACTTGTGATCTTGTGACACATATAACTACTGTAAATGTTTCACTCAGATGAGCAAAAATCAATCTTTAATCATCACATTGCACCATTGAACCTTGGGTTAGGGTTAGGGTGAGTAATATTGCAATAGAAGAAAGTTATATATTGAATTTTAAATGACCGGTCATTAGCAGCTGTACAGCAGTGTTAACTGGTTACTGACAAAAATGTTGTGTCGTTGTTAAATTCATATTTTACATCATTCGAAAAAGACATCTGAGCGCTGATGAGGAGCAGATGACGGACGGGGGGGATTTTACTTTTTCCCAAACCCTTTGAACCAGACAAGATGATTAAAGGGTGGGAAAGGAGGGAAAGTAGGTTACAGAGAGTAACACATCCAGCTGTCGGTAATATCATCATGGTTTTGTAATACTGCCTAAAGTCCACTGCACATCAGAGTCTTGCACGGGGGAGTAGTGTTTCAAAAGTGCCTCACTTAAGGCAACAGTCAGAGTTATTAAAGAATGACACTGTCGCACCAGCCATTACAACTGTACAACAAACATTTGCACATAATGAGGAGGCTCAGTCCATTCTCAGTGAAATTGATTACAACACAATCAATCATATTCTCCGCAATCCCCCACCCTGAGTCTGACAATAGTCATTTTGATTGATCAATCCAACAGAGAGTGAAACAGAGTTTCCCAGAAATCAAGGTGAGGTCATCAGATCGCTTGTTGGTTTTAACCTAGAGTCCACTAATATTGATATTATCAGATATCACCATTGGCGGCCCGTCCATAGAGGGCGCTAGGGCGCCGTCCCACCAGTCTCACGTGAAGAAGAAGATCATCTAAAATAATTTATAAAAACATGGAAACATTTAATAAATGCGCTACATGTTGTACAGTACGTGACTACCGTGTGTATTCTGCATTCAAATGTAGTTTAAAAACGTTAACGTCTCACACTCGTTTACAGCGAGTGCCGGTCACGTGACGTATTTCCGGTTTTACGCCCAAAGACCTCCCACGGCCGAGCGGACTGGCCTGATGCCGGCGGAAACGGAAATGCCTCCGCTAGCTTCTATGTAAGTTGTGCTAACTTTATTTCTCTGAACGAGCAAAAAAACCACGACCTATGCTATGCTAACAAAGTAGTAATACAGAAGTTTGCATGTCTAAAGGAGAGACGGGCAAAATCCACACACAAAAAATAAGTGCCTGAAAAGTGGAAACATATTGTTGCGTTTATTTAAGTCAATCTGTAAGGCATGATAATGGTGCTTTGGCGTGTCCTAGTGGTGACATGCTGTAACTGCATTGTGATTTTTATAGCCCATGTGAAAAACTGACTTGCCGACACAGTAAATCTTCATATTTGGGAATGATGTATATTCATATACATAATTTACTCACTAACATCAGCCTGCTAAAATCCACATTGAACGGGCTCAACCGATGAAGACTTTAGTAAAATGAAGTAGGAAGGAGAAATAATTACGCTGGTGACGTAAATATTTCTGTTATTATGACACATTTTCCTGCTCCAGCAGCAGCAGCACTGAAGGAGAACTGCAGTCTTTCCTAGTACATATCCAGCAGCGATAGTAGACAATGGCACCCTGGATTATGCAGTAAACTGAGCTATAAAAGTTTTTATTACTTCAGAAACATCACTTTCCATTGACAGGATACGCAAATGATGAGCATCCCATCTGGCATTGAAATGCAGCGAGATACGGTCCTGAGATAACTCGGTGAGCTCACGTCTACGAGCAGGCCTGAGCTCAGGACCAAGGCCTGGAAATTGTTTTTAGTTATAAATATTTGAGAAGTCGGTTCTCCACTGTCTGATGTGATAGTGATTTATTGATCACTCAGACACGGCGAAGAAACACTGAGCGATACGAAATGTGTTATTGATAAAAGACGGAATATCAAAAAACAATATAGATGATGATTAAATGACTGTATCTATTGCTTAAATGTAGGATTTAATGACATCTAGGGGTCAAGCTGTGTATTGCAACCAACAGAATCCCCTTTCTGATGTGGCTGAAAGAGGAAACTGATGAAACCTCCCTACAGTTTGAGCACTAGACCTTAAAGATAAGAATTGTTTCCAATGTCTATGTATTACATTTTTAAAAAATGTGCAGACAAAACACAACAATCAAGTGGTGAATAATTAAATTGCAGCCTTTTTTTTGCGATTTGCTAACTGCAATTTTGATTTATAAATGCCGTGAGAATAATACACAACTCCTTACATGGACATCCTGGGGGGTGTGTGTTTATAGGTCACATATTCAGGCTTTAAAAAATGTGTGTGTTTTTTTTCGTTGTTGAGTCAAAGTTATTTTAAGTAGCGATATAAAGTAGCAATAATTGTGCAGAAGTCACAAAATAGACTGTTTTCTGTTCTTTTTCTTCATAAAAAACGAGCCAAGTGAACTTTGAACTGTGACGTATTTCCAAATTTCACCAATTTTAAACATTTTGAGTACTCAGCTGTGTTTATATGTTGGTGAAAATGAAAGAAATGTTTCATCAGATTAACAAAAAAGATATAAGATTCTTATAGCCTCTGTATATACTGTACGTTTCAACATAGTAATGGAAAAAAGCAGCCGAAATGCTCTGTGTTCTAAGGGTTAACTGTTCAGGCCTAGATTGAACCTTCATGACCTTCCTATTGTGATGAAATAAGTGACAGCAGTTCAAAGCAGCATACAAAACCCATTTTCCCCCATGAAGAATATAGGTGTCCCCTGCCCTGCTGAGTTGACCCCGTTATAAGACATGTGACCTCATGTCAGAGTGGCTCTGGGTGGTGTCTTGACAGTGCAGCAGTGCTACTGAACACATACCTGGATCGTGCTTATGTTTGTGTAGGAACTTTGCACCGAGTGAAATTCTTCATCGGGGAGGAGGAGGCGCATTTTGGAGTCGATGTCAATCAGCTGTTCTAGGTCAGAAGGCTCTGGGGTGTAACCTTGTCTTGTCAAGACTGACACAGCCCACATGTCCTCCTGGAAGAAAAGCATCAGTGAGAGAAGTCTCAGTCCACCGCTTCATTTTATGGTAACCTTAATGGGGGACGGACAAACCGTAAATACTTATTCGGCAAGTTGGAACCCTTTGTGTTCACCTCTGGGTTAACTGAGCTTCCACAAACACTGGACGGGTCGTGAGCTCATCACAGCCCAGTGGTGAGAGGAGATTTTTACAGTCGGTCAGTCATGCCAAAGACAATCACAGATCTAAAAACACAGCTGTAACCTTTGAACACTAACATGGGGAAGTAAAAGCTTTGTGGCAAACGCAAACAGGAAATATAAGGATTATTATTATTAACAGGGTGGAGCGATGACACCTACAAATTCTTATGATAGTGATTTGTGTTTGCTGTGATATTTTAACACTGCCAATGTTTTTTTTTTACTTGGACTTGCAGATGACCTCAATCTGAGTCTGACATTTGTCAAAGTCCTTTGCTCTACAGCTACATTATTACACGTTACATTAAATGTTGAACTACTGTGCAAACACAATCACCCTGCTGACACGAGACATGGCGTGCACCGATTGGGTTTATATAAACGAGGAGAGCGCAAATATAACAACAAAATAATGCAATATAACTTAAAGCTGTAGTGCGTAACGTTTGCGTAACACATGACGTTTAAATTCAAACCATTGTCAAATGAGTTCACACTATGTTAATTAAGCCTATCAGCTCCACAAGACTCTCTCTCTGTGTCTCCCACTATAGCAGTGTTTAGATCTTGTGTTGCCAGGCAACATTTCCACACTGCACACAGGAAGTGGTTTTGGTCTGATAGTATTGCCTGACAGAGCATGCCACTAATGTTACATTGTTTCTGTTCACGTTGAAACAAATACTGGATGGTCCATAGTGAAGAACAGACAGGAAACAAGAAGGTGTATGATGGAATTAAACAAGGTACACTGCAACATAACCTTTCTGGACTCTTGAATAACTCTCAATCAGTTCAGTCTTCCAAGAATCATTTAATGGTCGTACCGAAATTCCAGTAAGAGTGTTCTTTCCTCCATAAAGTTTCAGCCTGAGCATGTGGTGAAGAATCAGATGTTAGTGCTCCGTGACTGAAGCCCCAAAAAGTACTGACTGCTATCGCTGACTGATTGCCTCGGGTTAACAGAACCAAACAAATCTCTACAGCTTGTTAGGATGTGTGTCAGCAACATCCGACAAGTGTGTGAAGCAAACAGTGAGCAGTGAGTTGTGGTGCATGTGTCCTAGGGAATCTTGCCAAGAATTGGGTGAAGGCCTCGGAACTGAAGACGCATGACCGCCAAAGTCCTGGTGAAATAAATAATGTGCTGGATCCTTCATGACCATTCATAATAGCATATCTCGCAATAACAGGACGTCTTCCTCTGGCCAAATAAAAAAACAACAAAAACAAGACCATCTGCACTCCTGTCAGTTTGGTATCGGCCACCAAAATTACTCAAGTATTGTTCTAAAGGTCATATTATGGAGAAGGAAGACACAAAATAAACATTTGAGCTGTCAGGCTCAAGCTAAATGGAACCGTATGTAAAAGGTAAACATGCTGCCTCTCACTTCCACACTGACCTCACCCTGTCTAATGTGACACTGGCCACACAGCTGTCACTGTGGTTACTAAAGCTCATTAAAAGCGAGAATAAAAACATTTGAAGTTAGGACAATGTGGGTTAACAGTGCAGCAGTCTGTGGTTCCAGGTCGTACAAAGACCCATCAAAGAAAACCCAGAGCCCTCAGCCTGGTTAACATCAGCGCACCTTCACTATAGGAGCAAAGGACCCTTGCTTCTGGTGTGGGTGCAAATTTCGAAATTCTGAATTTCCTAGAAAACATGATTGTGGTTCACAATCTGAAATACTCCGCAGCCAAGCAGTCGCCAAAACATAGATATCAGACCAGTCTGACCCAACGTTCTTGGCCCATAGCTCGTCTATGGGCCAAAGTATGGCAGAGTTATTTGAAAAATGTCTTCAATAACATCCTTCAAAGGCCAAATGTTGGATAATGTCACAGAGGCTGACAAATATGAACAAAAAAGAAGAAGACATTTTTATGTTGATAGCAGATGTTGGGGATGAGAACAACAACAGTACTGCGGCTCACCAGAAGACCTCTGGATTTCAGAGAGCAGTATTAAGGACCTTGACTAAGAGAGACCTTCGTATCAGCCTACCTCGCCGTCACCGTCTCTGGCACTGTCCTCTTCCTCTTCATCGATTTGTCGCAGGAGCTCAGCCAGGCGTTGTTTCTCTGCCTGGGTTAAAAGCATTTGCCCGCCATCGCCACTTGCTAACTATTGCATTAACCGAAATGCGGGGACAAGAAATAATTATAAAATCGTAACATAGAAAAACTACATTTGTTTGACATGTGTCAAAGGTTTAGAATATGACTGTCTCTTGAACAAGACAAATATTTTCCTCAATGGAAAAACAAACAGTGAGGAGACTTGCTCTAAGTCATGTGATATACCGCAGCGCAGCATTTGCCCCAAGTGAACTTTAACATACCTCAATGTTTCTCTTGACAAAGTCCTTCTGTCTTTTCTTGCCTCTGGAAGCTCCACAGTGGCTGTTTTCAAATTGTTCCTCTCCAGTCTCAAGTGATTCTTCTGAGTTGTCTGGACTCCACTCGTCTGTCAGAAAAGGCACAGCTTTAGATTCCAATGGATAAACATTATGGGGAAAAGCACATGTAAGATTTAGGAATAACATTTGATGGAGAAACTTAAAAACCACATGTTTCAAGCCATTTCTTCTTAGTTTCTGCCATCTGATGAAAGAGTCAGCAGTTGCCCTAAACAATTCTGAAACAAGTTGAAATATAACCAATTTATTTACTGCTACAAGGTGTAAGAGTGGTGGAGAAGTGGGTCTCATTTGACTAGAATAGGTTAAAGCCCTGATGATTGTGTATTTGAACCGAGAAATGCATTTCATTTGACCAGGCCGCAAGATTTTGATCAGGAAACAAGAAAATCAGTGGTGAATATGCTGCATATTACCTTGCAAAATTAAAAATGCATGTAGATACAGTGTTATGCATTCACCTCAAGAAAACTATACTTATATTATACTGCATATCTGCACCAGCCAACAGAAAAAAACAACAACCTTCAGTTTCCTGAGCACATGGCGCCATCAAGTGCAAAATCTCAACAGTACAAGTGAGAGCATCAATCCAAAAATGACCAAATGGGAAATGTGCTACATGTGTGCTGTGTTTTCTGTCATGTTCATTTTCATTGACTCACTTTGCTCCACAGGTTGGCCGTGTGTGTCTTGATCACAGTCAGGAACCTGTGTTTCAAAGACGGCTACAAAGTCGTCCTCATCTTCTTCTGTTCCTTTTGAGACAAAAAAACACCCTCCAGACATGTTCTACACGTCGACCTTGTTTCTCATCTGTTGTTTATGCTTACCACTGGGTGCCTCCAGAGCTAAAAACAATCTTGTGTTCAAAGCTTCCTGAGCACTTTCAGAGTGACCATCGGGCTTATTCTGCTGCAGAAAAGCACTCCATTACAAGATCACACCACAATAATAATGTTATTAAAAGCACTAAGCAAAGCACAAAGACTGCATCTACCAGGAGTTCTTGCCAGAGTTTTGTTTGAAGCTCTTTTCTTTCACGTTTGGCTTCTTTTTCTTTGAAGATCCTTTCTGACAGTATTTCATCGAGATGTTTCATTTCATTAATGGCTCTTTGAAGTTCTAAGCCTTCCCTCTCTTCATCCATGACGCCAACGTGACTCTGACCTAAAAGAAGTGCAAACAGGGGTTTTGTACAGTGTGAGGGAACTTAATATCAGGACAATTATATATTAATAATCAGGGTTTACGTCTGGGGATGATGGATAATATTGATCTTTGTGAGGAAAATTGAACTCGGGCACAAGAGGCAAAGATTCCCAGGTGAGGCATATTCATAGAGCGCTGGGTCAATTCTTTCTTCACATGCATACAAGAAGAACGACTCCTTACAACCAAGATATGCAGATCATCTCTGAATGCACAACATGTCAAACATTGCAGGAGACCACCCTGGGTTATTAGGTGCCCTGTGTACCTAATAAAATGGTCAGTGGGTGTATACTATGACACATACCTTGGTCAGGACCACTGGCTGTAGAACTGATTGTTTCCTCACAGCTGCTCTGGATCTACAAAAATTGTGTTTTCTAACATTAATACTGGCTGTCAGGCTCGGCCTCGAGTTTTGTTCTGCAAGTGAACAATGTTTGCACAAATACCTGAATATCTGCAGCATCGTTGCTCAAAACAACAAGGGCAAAGGGAGTTGTAGGACACACTCTGTCACTATGAGTCAAAGACACGCTGGACACTCGGCTACCTGTGTGCTCACCCGATGCAGGTCGGGAAATGTCATCTAAACTCCCTCTGATAATTTCCATCCTGTGATGTTCCTATAAATACACAACTGTTATTAAATAGCGGACCGCTGAATGAAAACTATTCCTCCGTTTCCGCCGAATGTTTGGTAACCATGGACGCAAACACTTCCGGATGTTGGTTACTATGGCTGCGGGGCTCCTCAGCTGAGCAGCTTCAATCGATGCCGCTAGTTAGCATTTTGTCGTAGGTGACAACAAGTTAGCCGTTAGGGAGCTAGCTGGCTAGCGGTCAGCTGTAGCAGAACCGCTCAGCTCGTTAAATGATATGTTTACTGCTTCCGCTGTATCTTTAAATGTCACCGCTGTGGCTGACATATTGCTCATATAAGTGTACGAAAGCAGAGGGGGAGGTTGCAAGGCCGTGTTTTGCGGTAGGTAATAACGAGCAATTTATAATGTCTAGCTAGCGTTTGCAAGCTAAGGGTAACTGTCCTTACGCTGGACACCAGTCTGCGTTTGTTCCGCTAAATAACATCGGTTGCGCAGTTGTTGGCTAGTAATTACCAGCACTGTTTATCAGGTATACTTTAGCATGTTTTGTTTGTGGCCTTGTTATCTGCAGCGCTGTCACAGCTCGTAAGGGAGAGGTGAGAATGGGTGTGTGTGTAGCCACGAAAGAACAAACGTAAGACGAACCGTGTGTGACATGTAAATATAAGTATTAGCTACAGTGACTGACTTAACAAGATTGAGTCTGAACAGTGCGAGGGGAGTGTCCAATCGACAATAGCCTGCTAAATGCTAATAATACCATTATTGTTATTTTCTTCCAGTTCTGTCATTCCACTATTCACACACCTCGCAGCCTCTGCATAGTGCTTGTGCCAGTGTGTCAACACATGCTCAAAGCTATATTCGGCTGGCTTTTCATGATAATGATAAATGTATGCCTACCTAATAGCCTGTTTCCCCCCCATCTCACCAGGTTGAATAGACTCTGCAGGGGAAGATGTGCAATGGAATGACAGAGTCAATATCAAAATCATTTTTGACCCACTCCTCTGCCACTGAACAGTTGTTTTTGTTGTTGCTGGGATTGACCTTTGTGTCTACTGGGAGTGGATCAGGTAAGAGACGTTGTGGGTTATGTGTGCTTTGTATTTTCCGTGTACATCAAGCAATATTAAATGTGCTTGCAAGGACATAAACCAAATAGGTCAGGGAGTCCTGGCAGTTGTTCTACTTTATGATGGTATTTAACTCCTTTGATGGACAAGGGGAAGAGGAAAACAACACACTGCAGCTTTTACAAATTTGAAATAGCAGAAAACACAAAGAAATCAATGTGGCAAAACCAGTAATAACATTGTATTATTGTATTATTGTATTATTTTTCTTCATCATGATTAATTGCAGAAATTCTGTACATATATATATATATATATATATTTTATACGGTGGCCCTAAAGGGTAAAACACAACAACTAATTAATTAAAAGACATAATTTCACAAATGATACAGGCAGAGGGATTCTGTGACACAGAGTATCAGCAAATGTATTTCTCACTATGTCACAGCAGAGCTGCAGCTACATATATTACTAAAGATTTCCAGTCTTTTTCACAATGTCACATTGTATTCCAGTTTTTTTTAGTTGTATACGCTACTCAACAATCATGAGCTGTTATTTAAAGTGTGACAGCAGATTGACACCCCCTTGCTTTCTCTCTCTCTGCTAACAACCATGGGTCTTCACTATGAATCTTGTGTCAAGCCATGCTCAAAATATTTTGAATATTTGTATCTTTAATTGTGCTTGGAAAAAAAAACCCCATGAGATTCACAGAATTGTGTCTTCTCTGGTCTTCTCTCAGGATGTGTGAGGCCATACATGGTCCAGAACAGCTGGGTAAACCTCACAGAAAACAACAGGGGTTTGTTCCCTGTGGGCACAGTACTGCAGTACAGCTGTGACCCTGGTTACCTGCCAGATGGACCCAGCATCCTCACCTGCACCACGCTGGGACGCTGGACCTCTGAACCGCCTCACTGTATACGCAGTGGCGGTACGATATTCAGTCCACTGCTGTCTTTTCTGACCTGTAGCATAAATCGTCAGTCTAATTGAAATGGGCCTGGTTTTTAATACTGTATATTGTGTGTTATTCCTTCATCAGCATGTCTACCCCTCACCAAACCTGAGAATGGGGGCTACACTTGCCACCCATCTCCTTGTCGTATGTTTTCTCACGGCTCTGTGATAGAGTTCTTCTGTAATAAGGGCTTCATTCTCGATGGAGAAGATAACTACCTGACCTGTCAGGATGGACAATGGGATGGTCCAATGCAGACCAACTGCATAAGCCAAGGTTGGTCACTCCTCACAACTCATGTCTATCCACAAGTTTATGAATTGGTCTTAAATATCTTCCTGTCAACAAACGAATACTTGATGATGTATATTTAGTTTTGTTAAATGAGTTTCTATTTCTTTCACTTGTTGTCTACTATGATTTGTTATGATGTTATTGCAACAGTGGCTGTAGCTACAGGCAAATAATAAACAGATACTAACTGTTCTTAATGTTTTTTAAGGTTGTATAAGACCCTCCATGGTGCAGCATAGCTCAACAAATCTTACGGACACCAACAGAAGCTTGTTCCCGGTGGGCACAGTTCTACAGTACGACTGTGACCCGGGTTACCTGCCAGCTGGCCCCAGTATCATTATCTGCACCACACTTGGACAGTGGTCCACTGAACCCCCTCTCTGTATTCACAGTGACGGTAAAGACGAAGCTCATACCATGTCTGCATCATATCATAGTCAACTTGTTGTTTTTATTTAGTTGTTATTGCTAATAATAAGAATATCAAACCTACCATATTTATGTTCTCCCTGTGTTTATATGCATTGTTTTTTCTTGCCGTGGATAGTATGCCAGCCTCCATATGAGCCAGAGAACGGAGGCTACACCTGTCACCCCTCACCATGCGCAAGACTTTCCCACGGCACCATTATTCAATATTACTGTGACGAAGGCTACATTCTGAAGGGAGATTATAAATTCCATACGTGTCAGTTTGGAAAATGGGACAACCTAATGCCAGTCAGCTGCCTCGTGGAGCAAGGTAAGAAGTAAAGACTTTTTACGTACTATTCAGTAAGTCATTTTATGACATGTTCAGTCCATATTTGAATTAAGCCTGTGTTTGCTATTGAAGGCATAAACCTTTTGAATGTTGTCCCCTTCTAAGGTTGTATAAGACCCTCCATGGTGCAGCATAGCTCAACTAATCTGACAGAAACCAACAGGAGCTTGTTCCCCGTGGGCACGGTTCTACAGTACGACTGTGACCCAGGTTACCTGCTGGACGGTCCCAGCATTCTTACCTGCGGCGCACAAGGGCACTGGTCCTCTGAACCTCCTCGCTGCATACGGAGTGACGGTACGAGCAAAAACCCCTTCAAATATGTCTGTGTATGTCATTCTAATTGTTTCAGTTCAAAACCAACTTTCCGTCGAGTCATTCTAATCCAAATACAAAGGATCACAGAATTTGACCGACATAAGCGCACACACGTATGAAGCCTGTCAAAAACAACCAGTCATGTGATTAACAGACAGACAAAAACAGAGCATCACAGTCGTCCAGGAGGGAGTAGATAAAAGCTTAAATGACTGTTTCGGGCTGTCTTCTGGTAAGCATTTGGGTCTTTTTTTTTGTCTGTGGACACAGTTGATGACTGATTTTAAATTTGAACTTACAACACTAACATAGCCCCATTCCTGTCTATGTTTTTTCCTATGAACAGTATGTCGGCCTCCGTTTGAGCCAGAGAACGGGGGCTACACCTGCCACCCCTCCCCTTGCCAAAGACTGTCTCACGGCATTGTGATTGAATATTTCTGTGAAGAAGGTTATATTCTGAAGGGTGATTATAAATACCTTACCTGTCAATATGGGGAGTGGGACAGCCAAATGAAGCTCAGCTGCCTAATGAAGCAAGGTAATTAAGATTAGATGATAACATTTGAACTACGAAATGAATCATTACAACGTTCCATACAGATAATCAGTCATTTGTCCTACAGGCCGTGATACAGCTTTACCCCTGGGGATGCCCGCATTGTCCATAGTGGCATCCACAGCCAGCTCGGTTGCCCTCATCCTGCTCCTCGTGGTGCTGTTTGTACTTTTACAGCCAAAGTTCAAGTCCCTGCACCGGTGAGCTTTTTTCACACCCTGCGTCCTGTAATTAAAAATCTTGGAAGTTGAGACATTTAAATGTCACTCTGGTCCTTTCACACATAGACGTGATCCGGGTGTATCTGGCCAGCCCGTGTCCATCATGGTGGAAGGAGTCCAGGTGACCCTGCCCTCATATGAGGAGGCTGTAAGCAATACCGGCACCTCAACTTCAGCGCCCACCTCTGAGTCTCGAGTGCAGATAGTGCTGTGTGAGGGTCAGCATGCCACAGCGCCAGAGGCCGGCCCCTCTAGGCCTTCTTCCCTGAAACAGCAGCATTCCGAGATGACTGTGGTCCACCCTATACCACTGTCCTCATCCTCCTCATCTCCTTCACCCTCCTGGGTTTTGGAGAATGCAGGCGCTACCGCTCCCTCGTCCTCGCAAAGAAGGACATCTGCAGGCAGTGACCAACACAGCCTTTCTCTGGACTCTGAAATGGACTTCCCTGATGGTAAACCTTAAAAGTGATCTTTATATAAAAGATGTAGAACAGTGACCTTAAGCATTTAATTCCACTTCAAAACGTCCGAGTGCATTGGTTGTTAGAGTTTCCAAAACACGAAAATAAGATGCATCAACACCTGTCGTTACACTGCATACATTTTCACGTGTCATTACGATAGCGGTGGAGATTTATCATATGATGAGATGAGATGACAGGACAACAGTAACAGACTATAAAAATAATTCATTTTAGGATTAGGATTAGGCAAATTGGACAATCTAAATTGACCGTAGGTGTGATTGGCACCCTCATGTGGACTATAAAGCAGTAGACGATAGATGGATGTTTACTTGATCTCCGATGACATGTCATGCCAAATATAATGATCTGTTTTCCACAGATACACCATTACTGAAGGAGGCTTGAATCGTGCTGCAACCTGTGGACTTACCTTAGACAACCAGAGCTGCACGGGGTGAGTGGCATGCCTCTCACCAGTTTGTCAACACAAGACAGTCGACACAGACCAGCCTGGCTGAAGAGGCTCCGGGTGAAGCTGTGCGTCACTTAGAGGAACGGTTTTCTCTCGCCATCCCGAAAGGAGAACAGAGAAGGGATTCTCATGTAGATACGTGCTTAAATTTTCCATAGGGATTCCTACATTGCTCACGTATGTCTAGCGTCTGCAGCTCAGTTTGATAATGTAGAGTAAAAAAAAAAAAAAAACCTTTTGAAGGAATGTGTCTGTAAAGGCTAAATGTTAGAAGAAAAAAAAAAGACATGTATGTTTTTGAATGGATTAGCAAGCTGCAAACTCATTGAGTGAGCTATTAATCTCATCTGCATCTTGTTTACGGTTGCTTTCCTTTAATCATTTGGGACATATTAGAAAAGATGCATGAACGCCAGGTAACCTAGATTGCTGTCCATATCCTGTAGATGCATTATCTTTTTTGTGACGTGACTATACATCGTTATTTAAATGTTATTAATAATGACTCGCACCATTCCACCATGTCGTTGTACAGTATAAGGCCTCTTGTTTGCCGGAAAGATCACTCTTTTTTCTGCCATCAAGGGCAAACAATTTGTGATGAATTTGTTTTTGGGCGGGGGCCTGTATTTCACACATGTCGTCCCGAGCACTCTTCTTCATACCCTCTCCCCCAAATGGCCTTAGCTTTCCACTTCTATGCACAGGAGTCCGTAATATGTACCGTAAGGAACTTAAAGAATGTCAGTGAAACGCCTCCACTGCTTAGTGACCATGTGTGTTTTGCAGACACATCACTTGTACACTGGAAAATATTATCGTCTTAATTTATTCAGGCTGCTCCGAAACTCCTGTTTTAAGGAAACGAAAATGTGTGTTTTATTTATTTGTGTCCAGACTGCTGTTGATCAGCCATGGCTTATTTTGATTCTTCCAAAGCTCTTGGAAAACGTAAAAGAAGGTCTTCTTTTTTTTCTTTTTCTTTTTTTAACTTTGCTGCTTCGTTTTAAGATTCTACTGCAGGCACGTTATATGTGACACTGTAAAGGTTGCCGGGGAGATCGACACAATAATAATTATGCGTATAGCTTAGTGTAACGTCAGTGTTCTCTTTGTTTTTACTGTCCACTTAGTTTACTTTAGAGCTGAGAAGTGTATTTTTTCCTTTATTGTGAAGATGGTATTTTAATATATGAAAAAAAAAATTAAATTAAGTTTGCTCTGTATTCTACGATGTGATCATTTGATTAAATATCATTTGAGATGTTCGAATTGCCTGTATGCTGTTTTTTATGCTCACCAGAATGCTAAAAATGACATTAAACAGTGCTACAAAAATATGTATTCAGTCATGAAATAATCAATTGTTTAGGTTGGAATGACTTCAATGTTTTCTGGGAGCACAGTGACTCATTTTTTTTACAGATTTAAGGATCACGACGCAAACGATGCTGTCATTGGCCACGCGGACAACTTTCACACAGCTGTCCACTGTTGGTCATCATCATCATCGTCACCCAGACCATAACATGATTGACTGTAGATCTGTAGATGTGAACCAGGTACTCTCCACTGCCGCTAACACCACACATCCTCTCTGAATATGGCTCTTTTAAATGTTAAACCTCTTCTAAATGAGTACTTTTTTATTAATGATTTTGATGTTGGATTATATCAGTCGTATGTTTTTGACTGAGATTTGGCTTGACCGTGATGGTGATGACGCAAACATTGAAGCTTCGCCACCTAATTACCTAATTTTACATGAGATGCAATGCAAGAAAGAGAGAAACTCATGTTTAAAAATCAGACACAAAACTTAAAACATCACCGGTAAGTGCAGCTCCTTTGTCATGAATGACTGATTCTGCTCTTAGTTCTATCGTGATGTGAAGTGAAGTTAAATATCTAAAAAATGAATATCAGTCAAGCTTCAGTTTAATATTTACTGTGCAATACATTCAAAACAGCATTACAGTATTATAAAAAACAACAACACAGAACTATCAAAAATAGAATAAAATTGCACCCTTTGCAATTTGCCAATTTTGCTCTAAAATATGTTACATTAAATGAACCCCATTAATAATAATACAAAAATAAGCTCAAAGTGCTTCACAATAACAGGAAAATAAAAGCATATAAAACAGTAAAATACAACACGGTGGATTAAAATAGGAAAAGGCTCATGTCAAGACGTTAAAACCCTGTTTTAACTTTAAAATGAACTAAAATTGCAAATAAAACACAACACAGGGTGGAATAAAAAGGAGCTAGTTAAGATGTTTTAAGTCTTCTTTTAAAAAAATATCTAGTGAGCTGGCTTCCCTGATATCCAAGTGTAGTGTGTTTCAAAGTTTAGTGGCGTAAGTAACAAAGGCAGCATCCCCTAATGTCTTTCAACAAACCAGCAGTGGACGATCACAATGTTCTTTGCGGTACATATGCTAACATATGGACCCATATGCTCTCTCTTCCTGGATCTGGTTATTAAACGAGCAGCAGAGGTTTGGATGAACTGAAGTCTGTCAGTCTTTGGGCGGTCAGTGAAAAGTACATTACAATAGTCAAGTCTGCTTGAGATAAAGGCATGTATTAGTTGTTCAGTATCTTGAGTACTAGAAACTAAGATCTGGATCCAATACAATGCCGAGACTTGTAACCTCAGGGTTAATCCTGGGAGCTACTTTCTCCAAGTTAGTGGACGTTGCAAGTATTAGTTTTTATACAATTATTGTGTCAGTAGTCAGGCCTGCCAGCGTCATCATCATGGCTCCCCTGGTTTAATGTCAACATTGGTGTACTCTTGCAAATCTGAAAAGGGACAGACAATATTAGTTTTCTTTGTTGTCAAACACTAATATGTGTGCAGCCGCAGGCTCCCCCCCCCCCAAACCACAAAGACAGCTGTGACATTTACCCTCAGCTGGCGCCGTGAGTGTTTGGTAACATCTGAAACACAGGATCAGGAGAAGGGCCTCGACGCTCTGGAACGTCATGTAGATCAGTGGGAAGAGAAACATGGGTCCGATGACCTCCAGGGGGAAAGCCACCTTCAGAATGGCAAAGCACAGCTGAATGTTTTGACACCCTGTCTCCATGGAGATGGTCCTCCTGCATCTGAAAGACGTGAGTAGCAACGTTTTATTAGTTTTTGTGTTTCCAAAATACATGAAAAAATTGAAACGGCTTTAAAATTGCAGGCATTCTTTCCATGTTTCAGTGGATTTTCATTCTTTTTTTTTGGCTTTTGACCACTATTGCATTATTTACAAGTGAGTTAAAGTACTACATGTTCAATTTGACAAAAGGGAAACATATTATAATCTGTGAAGAAGACACAGATCAGTATATGTGGTGTGCGTTCACATACGGAGCGCTGAATCTGAAAATAAGCGACAGGACATATCCCAGGATGTAGCCAATCCCCGGCATCAGTGCGGCCGCTGTCAAATTATCTGGTGTGAGAACCTTCCATAGGAGTTCTTTGACGGCAACGCCACACAGGATTACAGCCAGGACGGAGAAGAGGACCAGGATGCTGAAGCCGACCTGTGAAAGCATGTCACAAGAGTTCTGAACATGGCACCTCTCTATCAAATGTGTTGTATCTTACTAAGAATGGCTGCGTCTTACTTTTTGGATCACCGCTGTGTACTTTGGCTTGTAATACTTGATGGTTATGCCAATGGCACACGGCACCAGCGTGAGCACAAGAGTCGTGACGATGCTGACGTACGGCACGGCGTGTGTCAGATTGGCAAAGCCTTGACAGTAAATGTAGAGCATTAAAGGCATCAGACCCAGGGCTGCGAAGCTGGAACAAGTGGTCAGCACAATGCTAGAGGGGGGGTGTCAGAGAGAAGAAACACTGTTAGCCTGACCTGTCTGAAGGAAAAAGACATTTTGTGCAACAGAAAGCTCAATGGCAGCAAACTCTTCTCACAGTTAAAGTAGCCATATGTGACAAGACAGTCAGTGCTTTTACCCTTCAAAAAAGTTACGTTAACAAACCTAGAGCATCAAAATGTGCTCATAAAAGTTGTTCTTTTTATATTTTAAATCAACATCAGTCCTTTCCATACATATCAAATACATCTTTTTAATTTTAAACCCTTAAATTGCCAGGTTTTGTCAAACCGCACATTTCATTTTATGGTCTAAAAAACCCCACAATAAATTAATTATTTTCAATGTACTTCATGTAAACTGGATTATCAGCAGATAAACATTAGTTCATTTTGCATACATTTTTTCTTCTGTGATGTCAGATTTCATAAAGTGCTCACATTGACACACCCAGAGCACCAAAATGTTCACGTTTTATATTCTTTTATATTTGAGCAGGGTCAAAAATAGTGATTTAAGTGGGTTTCAATGAGCAAATTTTGGCGCGTAGGTGTGTAAGTGTAAGTATTTTAAGATAACGTTGTTTACAATGCACTAAAAACAAAAAAAGTACATGATAAAAATTGAGAACATGACCTGGCATACATTTTTTAACAATATGCCAATAGGTGTTTGCGTTAAAGGGTTAATAAGGACTCACCTGAGGTTCATGTCGCCCTTAATGGCCAGGGTAAAGATGTTGGATAAGGTTCCCCCTGGACAACAGCCACATATGAGCAAAGTCACAGCCTTTAAGTCGTTCATCCGTAACCACTTTGCTGTACAGAAAGCAGTGAATGGCATGATACCAAACTGGGCCACCAGTGCAATGGCTACTCCTTTTGGCTTAAATAAATGGTCCCTAATTTTCGAAATCTCCATCGAACAACCGAGAGATGTCATGGTGATGGCGAGGACGAGAATGCTGAAGACGTTCATCACTTTGTTCTCGATGTTTAAGGAGCCCAGGGTACCAGAGCTTCCATTGCCCGAGGCGTTTCCTTGGCTGTAGACGCTCATGCCTCCCGTGTAGAGTGTTGTCATGTTCATCCTGGCATTCCACCAGTCTTGCTCTGTTTCGGGGCTTTCACCTGTCACACAGTGCACAGTGCATTATTTTAAATAGTTAGAACTGCATTTTAACATGAGTCAACTGCCAGATATTGGAAGTTATTCTGGAAAAACACAAGCACTTAGTTCCAGGACATACTCTGGTCCTTTCATTGTTAGATTAAGCAAATATCCAGACATTTTGCTAAGGTTGACATAACAATTTTATCATACACGCAAAGAACAAACTGTTCTATATTCTCAATATTGATTTAGTCTAATAAGTCCTATTTGTAGCTACTGCACAAATTAAATGCATATTGAATTCAACTGAAAATAGAACTTAAAGTTCTGATATTCAGGTTGTTCCTTGTGCTGCTCGAAACAGATGAGTCTGCAGCTGAGAGAAGGGGGGGAATAAGTCCACAGAAGAAGTAGTCGTAGTCCAGAAGAATAAGATTTAAGTCCATTCTTTTCTTGTGTTTAATTAAAATAGAATTGATCAGAATACGAGAGTGCTGTAGTCCTCATCTTATCCTCCTAAAAACAGAGAGATCATAACATTCCTACCTTTTTTCCCCAGCTGGCTTCAGCAGCTTCGAACTGTGCTCCCAACTCTCTTGTGTGCATCTCTCATCACAACTTTGTCCCCACCTCCTCTGCTCTGTGCACGGCACCCTTGCACCTATGAGCTGCTGGTTGTAAAGTGGCTCAATATTTGTTACCTTATGATCTAAATATTAAATGTTGTACCTAAATGGTAAATATAAAATCTAAATGGTTAAACATAGATATTCAATCTAAATCTGAATGTTAAATCTAAATATACATGTGCACATTCACGCAGTCGGTAACTGGAAGTACCAGAATAAAAGCTTCACGTGGACTGTGTTTATAGAATCAAATATTGAATTAATACAGGGTGAAATTAACGTATCAGAGAATCAAACACTTGATATATTCAACAAAAGTTAACAAACATTTGTGTAAATGTGAAAAAAGTCACAAAAACACTTTTTTTATTATTCGGAGCTACTTGTGGCAAAGTGTTTTCAGCTTGAGCCACTGGTATGCACCGCCTCTCTGTGTCACATGGACTCATGCTAAGCACTGTTGTTGGAACTATCCCTGCCATGCACTGGGGTGTTGATGTTCAGACTTCCAGGGAATCCTATGCCAATTACAAGAACCCCCCCTTTCTTTCCTCTTTTTTCAAGCACCGTGGGAAAGTTTGCCATCAGTGGGCTTTGATAATGACGAGTGAATGATATTGCTTCTGTTGTTCTGAAGAGGCAGTATGTTCATTTGGCCTCTCACTTGTGTGGACTTGCAATTAATATGAAGCAACCAGGCAGAGTAGTAAATTTGCTTGGCGGAGTTGCCAGTCGGAAACAAAAGGGGCCCAGCCTTGTGAGACTGGGGTGCTTTGTACACCGAGACATTTTATTTGCACCTTGCCTAACAGATCACATGTGTAAAACAAGGCTTGAATGTTTTTGCACCAAACTACGGTGTGGTGCAGAGAGTTATTAAAGGGCCAGTAAGGTCCGCAGTTTGATTGAGGGCCTTCTTGTGTGGTGTTTGCATGTTGCCTCCGTGTTTTCTCCCACAGTCAAAAACAAAACATGCATATGTTAATTGGCTGTAGTTGTGATTCGTGTTTCGCCTCTATGTGTTTGTCCTGTGATGGACTGGTGATCCCAGCTATGTCAGCTGGGATTGGCTTGGCCCCCCCTGCGACCCTCATGTGGAGAACAAAGCCTCTTTTTGAGGAAACTGAACAATTTAAAAGGTCCAGTGTGTAAGAATGTACAGGAACACGTGTTGTCGTCTAGGAGGTGATATAGTAGTGCAACACAAACCCACATAGAGTACATATACACACAAACCGATGCATGCCATGTTGTGTACTCAATTTTAAGTTATGTTTTTCAGTTTTTTCTTTTTCCAAAGGTGTAATTAATTATATTTAATTGTGACTAAAAAATCAAACTCTAATGCATTTATTTAATTAATTAGTTACATTGTGGTTTTGTTTGAGGAATTTATGCCATTACTTGGTGTATTAAAAAATAGCTAGGCAATAATCTGCTGTAAAAAAAAGTCTATAAAGAATATAAATGTCATATAATTTTCAAACTCGAACTATCCTTTAAAAATGTTGGAACACGGTTCATAAAACAAATGTTTTATGAGTGACAACTATGTTTTATCTTGTTTTATGTCCACTTTATCTTGAAAGTGGAGCTCCATTGCATACCAGTGTACACTGTGGTGGGCGTGTCTACTTCCGGCGTCTTGTGGGAAATGTAGACTAGTCTCCAGAAACGGCAGGCGTGTTAAGCAGGCGCCATGTCGTCAAACGACTCCATTACCCACAATGCCGTGTTTTGTGGAGCTTGCGCCGTGTATGTTTTCCCGTCCATGTGTAGGCGAATCACGTGTGGGGAGACCCGTTGAGCGTCATGTCTCTGCCGTAGCACAGCGCTGGGCTACATGTTTATGATTTGCTTCAAGTTGTCGTCCGCACTTTGTTTTTGACAGCAGCCTGCTTTTCTTTTCCCGTACCTAATTTTTCTAAAACGAAGAATGAGCGAAAACGATGACATCGAAGTCGACAGCGATGTATGTGCTTGAGTTTCCTTTAGAAGTAGCTAGGCAGCTTGTTAGCTAACTTTAAACATGTCCTGTCAGTCTGCGCTGATGTAGCTAATGAGCTAGCTTAAGGGCTCTCGGCTAACACCACCGTTTTAGACAAAACGGGGAAATGTGTCGGGGCTCAATAAGCAATGTGTTCAAAGTTAACATGCTGGGCTCTGCGGTGAAATGGAGCTGCTGTGCTTAAGCTGACTGATATCGTGTGTTCTCGTGTGTCAAAGTGTTTCACACACACTGACAGGCACTCACTCCCGAACGTCCGTGTTATTGCCACGACCAGCTGTAAAACGCAGTGTTGAGGCAGGAGCTGCAGGTGTTCGAATAACATGATACGACAGTGACGCTGATGCAGGCAAGGTCAGCTTCACTGAGTGACAGGGCGACCGTATGAACACTGCTGTGTCCCCCGAATTAATTACTCGTCATTGGGTGATACCAATGTTGTTTTCGCGGTGCTGAGCATCTTCTTTTTTCTTTTTTTTTTTACACTGGATAGCTCTTGACTCTTATTACGGATAAAGTGGTAATCCCTTCACGTCAGCCCACTGCTATATATAGTCATCTTGTTGTCTAGCTAACAGGGTAAAACGAAGGGCTGCACGACAATAGAAAAGTATGCAATTGTTTTTGAGTATTGCAATAATACAACTTGCAGACACGTAACCATAAGTGATATAAGTAATACATTATTTCCAGTCCAACCACACAGTTTTTTTAAATACTTGAACATCTTAATGCCCCCCACTGGAAATATTGTTTTACCCTTAAAAAACATATCCGTTTAAACAAACTCAAGTCCAAATAAAAATAGTCTCTTGTTACAACTACCTAAACAATTCTCTTCTAATGTCTCTGCCCACTGAGTAGTTTGATTATGAGGGTGTGCTGGGCTGCCTTATTGGCAGAACATTTTCAAAACAAGTATCTACCTTTTAGTGTATCAATTGTTATTGTTACGTAAAAGGATATCAATTTGGATATATATCGTCACCCTTCCTCGTGTAATATGATTATGAACTAGTGCAGATATCTGTATTTTAATTAGGAAATGAAGACACTGTTAAGTTAACAATCCCTGGCGTCACTACTTGACTGAGGGGTCAGTGAGATAAGAGATGCCATGTTCAAGACTTTATACACTTTGTCCTCTATGTTGTGAATGAATAGAGAAATCGTAGACTTTTAACTTTTCACAGATGTTTTCTTCAGTTAGACAGATCCCGTGATGTACCTATTTGATGCCCTGTTAAACTCATCAGATATTTCAACATCTGCCTACAGTGTCCATATAAAGGTTTTTTGTTGTTGTCTGTTCTTGGTGCTTTATAGCAGTTGAGCACCTGTAATCTTGCCTCACTTGTCTTGTCTAAACAAAGTTTCCAGGTCAAGTATTGTGACAAATTTGTTGTCATTGCAAAGACAAAAAAATTAAAGTAAATGCAAAGGAAACTGTGTTGAATTTAGTAAAATTAGAACTAAAATCTTGACTGACTGTGGAGTGTCCAGGAGCTGTGGCTGTAGTTACTATCTCCACTGTCTTTACCACATTACCACATTGTTGTCCAGTCATGTACTAGATAGAGTGGCATCTTTGTTACAAGTTGTTGAACATAAGATTTGACTTTTTGGCGTCTGTGGGTTCTGTTCAGTCTGGTTAAAACTTTAGATTCAAGAGTCAAGATTTGTGTCTGGCCCACAGGATGAATTTGTTAAAATTTCACTTTATGATTAGAATTTAATCTGAATGTAGAACAAAGGAAAACAAATTCAGAGTTCTTGTTACTTATAGGTTATTATGCTATTATTTTACTGGTCTGGCCCATTTGAGATCAAATTGTGCTGAACTAAAATGAGTTTGACGCCCCTGGCGTATGAACTCTGAAATCTGTCAACACTACAGTATGTTTTTTTTTTTTTTAAGCAAACATTTCTAGGACACCTAATACCTAAGGATACAACTCCTTAGGTATTTGAAGCTGATATATATACTGAATCTTTTGTCTCATGCATCAATAGAATAGCAATGGAAATCATGTGACAACCGCTTATGACTCATCTTGTGTCCTTTTGCAGGCAGACAAGCGAGCACATCACAATGCGCTGGAGCGCAAACGCAGGGACCACATTAAAGACAGCTTTCACAGTTTACGAGATTCTGTGCCCGAGTTGCAAGGGGAGAAGGTGAGAGGAGAGAAATCATGTTTATAATCAACACTACATGGAGATTTACATGGCTAATTAGTTAGTGCTGTGTCCAGCTCTGTTCACATCTAGCTTTTAAATTCTCAGTCATCATTGGGCCACATTAACATATTCCACAATGTACAAATAAAATACGGGTTAACCAGCCTCAAAATACAAATGAAATATGTGCCCACATTTGTTGACTTACAATTGTTCTGTTTATTTATTTACTTCCTTTAAGTTTTGGTAAAAGAAGTACACAGACGTGTACACTTGCAGTAAATACTCAGCATTGTTCATATGATATGTAAAGTTAGTATTATTACTGAAATGTGCTTTACCAAACTTTACCAAATTGTACACGCATGAGATGTTGATCCCTGCGTAACTGTTGGACCAGTTGTTCAGGTGAGAATAACTTGTTGTTGCACTTGAATTGAAAAGACACTACAGCGTTACTCCATGGCTCTCTGAAATTTCTGCTGACAGAACTCTGTTAAACAGGCGTCCCGAGCACAGATTCTAGACAAAGCAACCGAGTACATCCAGTACATGAGGCGGAAAAACCATACTCATCAGCAAGACATTGATGACCTAAAGAAGCAGAATGCTCTTTTGGAGCAGCAGGGTGAGTGAGCAAAGGGTTTGTGACACAGTCTGCTGTGTGTAAAGAGTATTGTGTTCATCACTGTGTTGAATGTTTGCAGTGCGTGCATTGGAGAAGGCTAAGGGGAACAATCAGCTCCAGGCGAGCTACTCGTCTGACAGCAGCATGTACACGAATCGCAAAGGGAGTGCAGTGTCCGCCTTCGATGGCGGGTCCGACTCGAGCTCTGAATCGGAGCCAGACGAACCTCCCAACAGGAAGAAGATTCGCGCAGAGCCCAGCTAGGCCTGTGAATCTCGCAAGCTCTCTGAACTGACTCTCTACCAGCCCCCCCGGCTAGTCTTACCTGTCTGCATCCAGTTCTGCCTTCCTTCACCAGTCCAGAAGTCGAGGTGGCGACTGAGTGAGAGAGGTGCTATTATGTATAAAATGATTATACTTTTCCTTATTTTCTTCTGAAAAGCACTCCTCTTGTGGCTGAGGAATCAACTTTTAAGGCCTCGAGGTGGCCATGCAGCTTCTGAAGGAGTACCAAACCCTTGATTACCATTTCATAATCTAATGTTGAGAAGACAAGGTGTGAGGTTTTAGTAAAGCGACCTGTTCCTTTTTGAACATCCTCTGTAATTCTGTGCAGCAGTTGTCAAACTTTTAAGACCTTTGACACAATGCTAATTAGGGATAGCGCTCCTTTTTAATAATGATACTTTTTCAAACGAATGTGAAGTTGCTTTTGAAAATTAAATATTTATGGTATGCCCTGAAATGAGTCCCTCTACTTATGGTGATGCGCCAAAAAAAATCATTTCTTACACTTATATTCTTCTGTTTGGCTTAAAAACACAGTGAGATGAACAAGTTGACCTGTTGTTTTTCGTGGATTTTTCACAGGTTCAACTCGTTATTTCCTTCTATTTTTAATAGTATTGTTATTCTTCAATAAAATGTGCGTATAAAAATGTCCCTTGATGGATGCTGAATGTTAAAAATGCAGTTACAGGGCAGTGTTGTTTATTTTTGTCAATGGCAGTCCATGTTGGTGTGTAGTATATATAACACAAATAGTGCGTCAGTTCTGCAAAAGAAAAGCTGTCTCTTCAAATATTTGTATATTTGTTTATTTGTGTTCTGTTTTTCTTAATGAGTTAGATACAAGTTCCTGAATATTGTAATTCAGAAAAACAACCCCTCTCCCCCCAAGTGAGTACAATACGCTTCTGTAAAATAGTGTGTATGTAATCAATATTTGTTTTCTTCAATTCCTAGAACTTACAGGTATGTTGTACATACTACCAATGGTTGTCTTGCAAGTTAAGGCAAACCTTTATTATGTAAGTATAAATAAAACTATTTTATCCTTTTGGGATGTATTTGTGATCCGGTGTTTTTCATATATTTTTTTCCCCCACACAAGCTGGTTTGAACTATGCAAAACAAATTACTTAATGTGATTGACAATTTGCTTTTCTCCAAATGCACAGTTAATTTAGAGCTTTTTGTACATTTTCATAATCCGAGTGTGTGTGTAGTGCTGTTCTCTTACATAATGGCTGGTCTGAGGACCTGTCTGTGGTGTTTCAGCTTTGGGAGGTCACTCCTCACCTCACTGACACTCCCTCTAAAGGAGGCTACCTCCTCAAGGATGCAGGTCGTGTGTTGCCTTCAAGTGCCACAGGAAAAATGCACGACGAGTGGCGCCATCAGGTTGTGTCGCATTCAGGAGGATTTGTAAGTATGTTTGCAAGTAAGTGTACAATTTTTTTAAAAATGGAAATTGTTTGCTTTCATAGCTTTTGTTTGTACTTTAGGGAAGAGCCTTGCATTAAGGAGGCTGTCATGTTTCTTCTGCAGCAACTTCTACTGTGTGAATTTCGGGTTTTTGAAGCAAATGCTTACGAGGCGGACAAAAGGAACAACTTATCTGATGAGATTGGAAAAGGGGAGTGGTAGAGTATGTCTACTTTTGTTATACCTGCACTTAAATATGCACTGATATATTTAGATCATTACAACTATCACCTTACAGAGGATAATCTGCTGCTAACTAGTGGTCGTTTCTGCCACTTACATAACAAACATACATATATATTAGACATAATAAGTCATAATTATGAGAAGGTATCTCATAATTATAAAATACCAAGACATGGGATGTTACCTCACAATTATGACTTAGCATCTCCTAATTATGGGATATTATCTCAAAACTATGACTTACTATCTCATGATAGTGACTTAGCATCTCCTAATAATGACTTAGCAACTCATTTTAATAACTTGGAATCTCATGATTATGGCATATTATCTCAAAATAGTGACTTAGCATCTCATAATTATGGGATATTATCTCACACTTATGACTTACTATCTCAAAATAGTGACTTAGCATCTCGTAATTATGACTTGGCACCTCATAATTATGACTTAGCAGCTCATAATTATGGGACATTATCTCAAAATTATGAATTACTATCTGATAATAATGGCTTAGCATCTCATAATTATGACTTGGGTATGCATAATTTTATTTTTTTCCTTGTGGCGGGAAACCGGCTTCCATAGTTTAAGCCATTTACAAATGTATCAACTAATCAATTAATCTTAGAAAATAATCGACAGGTTACTCCCTAAATGGAAAAACTATCATTAAAGTCACAACGTTGCTGTGAGTTTACCCCGAGTGAACGTGAGAAGAGAGAAGTTGGCGTTTCCCGACGGTACGTGAAGGCAGCGCAGTGTGGCCCGGTGTGTGGAGTCATCATCAGTCAGGAGTTTGACGGGAGTGTCACTCTCTTCCTCCCGTATGTTGGAGCTGTGTGCGGGTCGGTCATGGCTAAACAGTACGACATTCTGTTCAGGCTGCTCCTGCTCGGGGACTCGGGCGTCGGGAAGACGTGCATGTTGCGCAGGTTTACGGATTGTGAATTTGATCCGTCTCATATTTCCACCATCGGTAAGACACTCACCAACAGGTCCGCGGTGAAAACCACCTGTCAAACTTATCTCATGAGTGCGGGTCAGTTGCAGGGTGCACCACACACACACACACACATCACATAATTCACACACACACATTTTGTTTTACATAACTGGATTATTTTCAAATAAATGTTTGTAAGAATTTCCTGAAATTCCCCCATTTTGCCATAAGAAGGCCTACTTAGTCAACAGGATTACAGAGTGCAAACAGCCTCAGGTCACAACTGAAAGTGACTGAACAACATGTCAGCACCAGCACTGTGGAAACGACACTTTCTCACTGTTAAACACATTAATGAACAACAATAAACAAATGCACTACATTTTCTAATAGAGTTAACACACGAAAGGATTAGAGCTGAACAACTTCTAATATCTAACTTCACATAAATGCAATGTTATGTGATATATAATCCTTGTATACACTAGATTGTTGGTTATTTTATGCCTATACTGTATTTGTTATCATTTTAATAGTCAACATTAGTCTATATCGTACATTCATAGATGTGGAAATGCACATTTCTTATTTATTACCCTTAACTTCACTCTGTGTGCTGCTGTGACAGTAAATGTCTATGTTATGTTATTGTTATATGTGATTAATCTGTTGATTATTTTTTTCGTCACGCAATTAGTTGTTTGCAGAACAGCTAATTGTCCACAAATTAATTGTTCTCACTTGTAATGATTTCCTTGTCCTGTGGAGCGCATAATATAGAAAGTATTCACATTTAAGAAGCTTAAAAAACTTGTTTTTATAATTAAAATGAACACTTGAAACAGATGAATTGATTTAGTAAAGGATAAATAAGCATTTACTCAGGAGCCTTTAATAATCTGACATGTGATTGCATTAATGAAGCACATTTTTTTGTGGAAACTAACTGATTTACCTCATCTTATTTTATTTCATTTTATCTTGAAGTAAGGTATGGGTGTTTTAACCTAAAGAAAATCTTAAATATGTACCAGATAAGTGGGTCATAGACCGTATTCATCATTTCTTTAAAAATGCAATGATTTAAATGCTGTCGATTAGAGTCAACAGTTAAAAAACACACAATAAACCATGTAAATTAGGATTTTTCACTTGTGAAACCTGTTTTTTTCTCTTTGCAGGAGTTGATTTTAAAATGAAAACATTAGAGATAGATGGAATTAAAGTGCGAGTACAAATATGGTGAGTAAAACTTCTTCTTTTCACTATAATGTTATTATTATTTCTTACTATTATCTTTGGTTTCCGTGCGTTTGTCTTGTGCACAGGGACACAGCCGGTCAGGAGCGCTACCAGACCATAACCAAACAGTACTACAGGCGGGCACAGGTGATCGCTCGACATACAGTGTGTTTTGAGATCAGGTGACTTTTTTACTTTGTGTCGCACGGCCGTAGTGTTAACTCCGTCTGTGTGGATCGTGTGCAGGGCATCATCTTTGTGTACGACATCACGAGCGAGCAGTCCTTTCAGCACATAGCGAAGTGGGCCAGCGACGTGGATGAAGTAAGACAAATAAGAGTGAACCTGTGCTGCAGTCGATGGATTCCAGTGAGTGACAAGTTGCTCATCCCCCTCCTCCTCCTCCTGTCTTGTCCTTTTTGTTTTGCAGTATGCGCCGGACAAAGTGCAAAGGATGCTGGTAGGAAACAAGTGTGATGATGAGCTGAGGAGGCAGGTGACGCAGGAGCAAGGGAGCAAGGTTCGACTTGGGCTTTACTTTACTCTTTTACTCAATTTGTATTTGTTTTTTGTCAACAACAACACCTTTCCATACAGTTATTTTCCTTTCCAGCTGTGTCGATATTCATTTAGACGTTACGTTAAACAGGGGTCCGCTGCAAAACCCACAGAAAATCATTTGGGGCAAAAAAATATAGATGCAATATTTATCCCTAAAAGAAAAGAAGAAGAGGAGGAAGTTCTGATCAAATAATTTGAATTAATTCATTCTAATGATATGTTGTAGTTACTATGTCAGCCTTTTTTCTTGATTATCGGTTGTATTGTTATTATTAAGGTTCAGTTGCCAAAACCAGCATGTAAAGGCAGTAGTATTATTATATTAACATTTAAGAACAATAAATGCAGTAGATCTATTATCTCAGTATCATCATTAAAGTGTTATTGTTTTGCAGCACTCTGATTCACTTTAAATGCTAAATGGAGTGCCCTTGAAGTATAAGACAAGTATTGTGAACGCTCCATTTGGGTGAGGTGGGATTCGCACCTGCGACATTGGAGCTTTGCTCCAAATAATGCAAAAACTCTTCTACAGCTATCGGCGTGTGGCCCTAAAAATAGTTCTTTCAAATATTGATTCAGTGACTCGTGTTTTTGTTGTGTCAAGAGTCAAAATGCTCCTCATTTCCACTGTGCTGTCCTGTATTTATTCAGGCTGCAGGCGTTGTTTTGTTCTAACTGCCACATAACGTGGCTGGTGGGTGTGGTTTGCACATTCATGAGGTGTCTAATAATCACTCAGACGGGCAATCGTCACACTTGTAAATACAGTGCTAATGTGGGAGGAAAATGATCTGGTTTTCTTATCTGTGTTCCTTCACGGGAGAAAACGGGACTAAAGCTACCGTGTGTGTGGTTGTTCTGACGACGTCCCCTCTGTGTCTTGCAGCTTGCACAATCCTATGACATGGAGTTCTTTGAAACCAGTGCTTCAAACAACAGCAACATTCGCGAGGTAGTCCTAAATGTTCTTAAGTTATGAGGAACTCCCTGTGAGCATTTTTGTGTGTCTTTGTATTCATTGTTCTTCTTCCGTCCTCCATCAGGCATTCACTCGTGTGACAGAACTGGTGCTGCAGGCTCACAACAGAGACGCGGACAACTTGTTGTCGTCGCTGGACGATTATTTAGAAAAGGAAGAGAAGGGGAGTAAAGACGCTGTCAACAGCTGCGCCTGTTAGGAAGCCAGCCGCTCCGTGGAGGCTGATACCTACAGACGTTCACCGTGATCTGACTCTGGCACTCTGGAGGTTTCATCATTTCATTGATGGTGGTAAATGCAGTTACCAGTGGCTACCAGCAGAGGGCCACTTTTGTTGCCTGATCACTTCACCTGTTACCAGTTGAGGCAGGGACGGTTATTGCTCTGGCCCTTTTTAGCATTATTTATCAGAAAACACACACTCTCCCCAGTGTTTCTCAGTGAAACGCAGTTTTGCACAGTCTTTCTTGTCGCTTTCAATTTGATCTGCCTTCTCTCTATATCAACAAATTCACATATGTATATACTGTATATATATATATACATATATATGTGTGTATATATATGTATATATATATACATATATATATATAAATATATGGTGATTTTATAATATTCACGTTCAGTGACAGTTTTTATGCGTGTTAATTTTGTTATCTCGAATGATTATTCTATGAATGGGACTGGCACCACCTACTGAATGCTCCGCTGTGAAGCACCTGCTGCTTAATGTAATGTTTCCCGGGTCTGCTGCGGTGCTACAGCCACTGTCATTTAACGGTCATTGTATGAATTCTGGGGAAGTTGTGTTCAAGTTTTGTATTAAAACGTTGTGACTTGGGCGTCGGAACTCTGCTGAGTCACTTGATTTGGACCGAGAGTGAAGACAGTGCGCACCAAACAGCGGCTTCATTCATTTTTAATCTCCTGCTCTGAATGGCGGGTGAACACGTTTTAAGTTATTGATGACTGAGACACCTGATATGTCCTGAAATATTAATAATAATGATAATAAAGCCAAATGAAGACTGTATAACGCGTGTTATCTGAACACGTCCGGTCCGAGTACACACATTCATGCTTGTGGTGAGAGGATTCAGTTGATTAAAGACATTTTTAATCATCCCATTTCATGAATACTGACTCTGTTCTAACCCGCTGTAAAAAATGCAAGAAACTCCATGTGCTTATTGTGATTTATAACAAACATGAACGTGAATTTATCTGAAAACTCATGAAGAGTGTTGTGTGTCAAGTGCCGATCAGTTTCCTCCAGGGCAATTTGACACCTGAGTCACCTGAGTGACCCAGTGGCTGGATACTGTCTCACACACACACACACACACACACACACTGAGATCCCAGTCTGCCACCACCAGTGTGGAGTTCACAGGAGACGAGGATGACGTTCATCGCCAAGACCTTCTACGACCTGAAGGCCACCAGGCTGGAGGGCGACGTGGTGGACTTCAACGTGTTCCGGGGACGCGTGGTCCTCATCGAGAACGTGGCGTCTCTCTGAGGCACCACCACCCGGGACTTCAGCGAGCTCAACCAGCTGCAGAGCAAGTACCCACATCGCCTTGTGGTCCTGGGTTTCCCCTGTAACCAGTTTGGATTTCAGGTCAGTGGAGCAGCCGAGGCATGTAGCTACATATGCAATTCTTAAATGTATTGTTTATCTATCTACAGTATTTCCTTTTCCCTTTTATAGTGCATGTGGGAGGCAAAGCAGATGTTCAAGACACATTGAAATCCATTGTTTGAACAGGATCTGGAGAGTTGACACTCCCCATATCCTGTGTAGACTGGATTAAAAAAAAACATCCTCCACTATTTGCTCTACACAGACATTATGCTCCAAGCAATTTGTTTACTTGACACCAATATAACTCTGATTTCAACTTCATAACCGGCTCCAAAATTGACTTTGTGAGCTGGAAGCAGGAGGCCGTTGAAATGAGAATGAAACACTTGTGTTTTCCAGGAGAACTGCTCCAACGGCGAGATCCTGAGTTCACTGCAGCACGTGCGTCCCGGCGGCGGCTTCAAGCCCAACTTCACCGTCTTCGAGAAGTGCGACGTCAACGGGGCAAACACACACCCGGTCTTCGCCTATCTGAAAGACAAGCTCCCCTATCCGGATGACGACCCCAACTCCCTCATGCTGGACCCCAAATTCCTGGTCTGGAGCCCCGTCTGCCGCACGGACGTGTCTTGGAACTTTGAGAAGTTTGTCATCGGTCCAGAGGGCGAGCCGTTCAAAAGATACAGCAAGAAGTTCCCCACCGTTGACATTGAGCCTGACATTCAAAGACTGTTAAGATTAACTAAGACCTAGTTTCTTAGTAGATTATCAATCATGAAAGTCAGGTGCTGAGACGCCGTCCTCCACACTTTTAAGTCTTATTAAATGAGGGTGATATTCTTAAAAAAAACACTGAGGGAATATTATCTGAGGCCTTGTAAGTGCTTAACAGTAGTGGATGCATGGATGTGTCATATTTTGTGGAAACATGATTATCAGTGAAAGTGAAAGAGCAGTATTTCCTGTAGCATGCTTTGGTTCCTTGTCCTATTCTGTGGCCTGTCCAGCAGATGGTGCTACTGATCTGATTACACATTCAAACAAATGTGTTACTATGCATTTAAAACATTAAAAAAAAAAACACCTTTCCCATGAGTGCATCTTTATTTGGTTACACACTGACAGACAAATGTTTTGTACTCTTGCTCTTGTTCTTGTTCTGCTTCTGTTTTTGTTTGCAAGATCTGCAGATGAGTGGAGGATTTTCTGCACATCAGTTGCTGGTAGTGATGATGATGATGATGGTGACGATGATGTCAGAGCCACGGGCTTCACAGACCAGGGAGGCAGGGACTGACTGCACTAACGTCTCTGGCAAGTTGCCCCCGGGGCACATTTGTTACACCGGTGACACGTGGTGACTACGGCAGTTGTAGTCTGACTCATTATCTTAGCATGCCAAAGAGAAATATCTGTGGTGTCGTGTCACATAGTGGCATTCCTAATTCCAACTGGTCAGTGATGAATGTAGTCCATGCAGGGAGGAAATAATGGAGGAGGAATATCTGGTGCCTCTCCTCCTCCACCCCCACAGCACTGCCAGGTATCACCAAAGATCCTTTATTTGTGTGATGGAGCACTCTGTTCGAGTCATTAAACACTATAGAAATGGATAAAACGAACAATAAGAGGATTCCAAATAGTTGTATTTGGTTGGCTATGTCTGCAAAAGACAAGACAATGTGATATAAAGGTGCAATATGTAAAATTTAGGTGCAATTTTTAAAGACAAAACTCATTTTTTTTCCGTTGCCCCCTGAATGAGGCGTTTGTGTTTATTCGAATCCACCCTTTATTTAAATTGTTGCACAAAGTGATTGTTCATTTTATCCTCATACATTTTTAAAATGTACCATGTATCTTTTGTTGGGTTTTTATGACACACAACACTTATTATGACCTTTTTGCATGCTGCACCTGGCAAATAATCCGTATTACAAAAACAATTAAACAAGTATTTACAAAACATAAAAACTAATCTAAACTAGCAAACCTAGGGAAGAATATTAAATGCAATTATTATTATTACATTTTTTTATTACATAAAAAAGAAAAGGGTCTGAGAAAAAGTCTATAATGCTGAGAAAAATCTAGAATGCTGAGAAAAAGTCAGAATTCTGAGATTAAAGTCAGAATTCGGACTTTTTTTGGGCACATTCATGCTGTTTTTTTCTTGCTTTCTTTCATTTTTTGAATACTCTTCCGTACAAACCATCTTAAAACCAATTAAAACTAATTAGTTTTAAAAACAAATAGTCAACACTAAGTAAAAGCTAAAACTAATGAAAAATCTTAATCTATTATAACCATGGTCCCTGCTTGTTTTCACCTTTTTTAAAGGCGGAGTGAGAGCTCTTGGTCGACCCCCCCCCCGCCCCCCTCCTGCGTGCGGCCACAGGTGAGCACTGTTGCCACGGTAACGTTTGCTTTTTTCCCCCTGTGGCTTTCTCGCGAGACTCTGGGATAAGTGAGAGAGGGGAGGCTGCCTGGATGATCTCATCCCTCCAGCAGCTGCATAGCGCAGCGAGGCGAACCAGTAACTTTGTATCAAACTTCCAAGTTGCCTTTCACAGGGGAAGAAGACACCGGAGCAAATTTCCCCGGTTCGGAGCCGAAAGCGAGTGCGTTTTCCCGCCGTTGACGCCGCAGCGAAGGTGAGCATGAGTGGTGCGCAGTTTGTGTCTCGGACCTTGTTAACGTGGTGAAACAAAAAGAGGAAAAAAAAAAAAAACCCCGCTCCGTATTGTGTGACATCCAGAAAGCTTGAGGCGGACAGGAGGAGGAAAGGTGAGTCGGGACTGTGGTGGTTCTCATGTTATTTTGTGACACACACACACACACACACGTACAGCATGTGTCTGTGAGGACAAAGCACATCTTTGTGATGTGAGAAGGTGCAGTGTGAAGCCAGTGCGCAGTGCCAGTGTGTGTGTGTGTGTGTGTAAGCAGCATTTGTACCCGACTATCACCAGTGTTGTCAAACATACATGTTTGTGCTGCGTCGCTGGTTCAGCGCATGTCAAGGACATTGCTCCCAGGGGCGATTCACAGGTGGCACCGTGTACACCACACCACAACACACCGTACACTTCAGCACACTACACCACACACAGCCGCGTGTAACCCGTGAACATCTTGTGTTTTCCCTTTCATTTTCACCGTAGTGTTGTTGCCACACGGGCATATTTACTTGTGCCACAGCTGTCCAATCCACTGTGGTTTGTTTACAGCCAGCCTGGTTCAGCATCTGCTTGAACATGCGAGGTCAAGCTGACTGCACGGTGCCATGTTTTATGGTGAATTCTGTAAATGAACCCCCATTGAATGTTCAGTAAGCTGGCATTGTGATCACATGGTCCCTTCTCAGCTCTTTCCATTGCCTTATTTACATATGGTTCACATTAGAGCTGCAACTAACCATTATTTTCACCATCGATTCATCTGTCGATGATTTTCTCGATGAATCGAGTAATCGCTTGGTCTGTGAAATGTCAGAAAACGTTGATCCATGTGTGTCAAACCTGGAAATGATGACGATCTCGTTTGTCCACCAACAAAAATGATTCCGTTTTAATGATTTCTTTGTTATATGGAGCAAAGAAAGCAGAAACTACTCACATTTAAGAAGCTGAAACAAGCATAAATCTTGTTTTAATGGTGAAAGAAAGCAAAATAGTTGACAATTAATTTAGTAATCGATTAATTGAGTAATTGTTTCAGCTCTAGTTCACGTGGAGGATTAATTATCTTCAATTTCGATTATTAATCGATTACTAAATCAATTATCAACTATTCTTATAATTGATGATTCGGTTTGAGTGTTTTCTAAAACAAGATTTCTGTGATTTTTCAGCTTCTTAAATGTGAAAAATGTCTGGTTTCTTTGCTCCATGTAACGAAGAAATCCCTAAACAACTAACATCGTCATTTCCGGGTTTGACAAACACTGATCAACATTTTCCAACATTTTATGGACCAAACGATTACTCGATTAATCGAGAAAATAGTCGACAGATCAATCGATTTATGAAAATAATCGTTAGTTGCAGCTCTACAAATAACAACGCCGTAGATCCCTGACATGGCAGAAGTGTGTGGGGGGGATAGGGATACGATAATCGATGAGCCAGGGCAAATATGGATGTTTTAAGGCGCTCTTAAGTAAACGATGACACTGCTAAATGAGGGAATAAGGGAAACTTCGTTGAAGAAGAGGGAATTTACAGCAGGATAATGGTGAAGAAAGCTACGTTAAGAGATGCTCCATCCACGGTCAACACATAGACTTTATGCACTTTGTTCTCCATGTTGTGAATAAATAGAGAAATTGTGCACTTGTAACTTTTCACGGACGTTTTGTTGTCTTCAGTTTGATATCATGACGTATCATCTTGAAAAACATCGATTATCACAGAATCATTGTATCGTGATATTATTGATGTGTCTTGTATCGTGACGTATGAGGCGTGATTCCCACTTCTAACACTGTAAAATAGTAAATAGTTATATTGCAAATGAAAACTCAATATCTTCCAGCCCAATGCAACTCTTTATAAGATATGGTTTGTTTACCTTGCAAAATTCAGACACAAACGCGTCATATTCAGTATTTACAGAGCGTCCACTGTAGGAAAAACAGTCAGAACGGCGCGGGGAGGAAATTAAAAATCACCGTGCCTGCTCCAGTGTAAGTGCTCGGAGTGAGTCGGGTATGAAAAGTTGGCTTTGGAGTTTGGCTTTGGGCAAGGATCAAGGATTTCTAACATTCTTGATGGGCTTAGCTGACCTGCGTTGGGCATGACTGATCATACAGGTCCACGGCCATTTCTAATATCAACTCTAATCTCAGCTTTGTCCCGTCTGTTTGATCCACAATGGATGACTTCATGCATCCTCTTTTGAAATGTTTGCCAATCTTCTAATTTCTTCCGTTAATCTCATGCAAGTGCACTTGCTCTTTATCCACTATTTGGGCAGAATTTCTTTCCGCTGTGTTTTAATCTGTTCAACTAATGGCCGGCAAGTTTGAGATCTGCGCTGTTGACAAAATGCCATTCAAGTTTAAAATGAGACAGACCTGTGTGGGCTTGCAAATGGTCTGAAGCCGTGTGAGGCAACAGGTCGACGAGATCATTCCAAAGATTTTTTCCCTTTTTTGTCCCATCTACAACATGTTTATTTTGGGGCGGGACTAAAAATGCTTCTCACAATTCCCACCAGCGTAAACACCCTTCCCTCTGTGTTGCTACTGAAGGCCAGTGTTTCTATTTTCACCATTAGCATTTATACCTCTCCTGCATAACAATAACAATTGTTAGTGTGCCTCATTGGTAGTAGTGTCTTACTCGCATGCCCACACATTTTGCAGAGAGATGTTTCCTGTTGCTATGTTGAGCTCGTGTTTCTCTTTTGTCTCTTGTGCATTGTCTGCGAGGGAATAACTTGAGCAAAGATAAAAGACAACAACAAGTGGAGCATTGTGCTGCTTTATAATTTGCCCCCTTGGAATGTGTGGGCTGCAATTATGCTAAGTGGCCTTCGCGAAATGCCTAAATTAACTGTTTGTGATATATAATGAGTAAGGAGATTGCTGTTATGATTGATGATTTTTCAAGATCACTTTGCTTATTTATTTGTAACCTTTATTTAACCAGGAAAGACTCAATGGGATTAAAAAGCACTTTTACCAGAAGGTCCTGGCGAAAATATTCAGTACTACTGGCTAGCTGGTGAGATTTTAGTCCGACGATTGACCTAGTCTTAGTCGGACTAACGTATTTGGATAATGTGATTCATAGTCTGATTACTAAAACATACAGAACCACAGCGCGATCCATCTCACCGTCAATCCTCCCTGCTCGCTGAAACTGATTCAGTATGCACTAGCTAGCTTTACAAGTAGCTTTTAGATGTACATGGCCAATAAATTGATTTTCGACAAGTTGTCCGATCGCCTGTCGCGGTCGGACTACGGCCTTAGCTCGATTAAACTTTGCATGTAAACGTACTGGGTGTGCTTTATTTAATTTGTCACTAATGGGCTGTGACTACTCACTGCCTTTTGCTGCACGTTCTACCCCCAAAGCTCTCCTCACAAAGCACAAATGGACAGGTGAACCAAATTTGACAGCAAGACAATTACCCAATCCCGCGTTGCTTCCTAAAGCCTTCAAAGGTTTTTATACAACGTCTCATTTAGGGCCACGTTAACATACTTTCCACATTAAATAAGTGGATCCCAATCGTGTGTCGGTCCACACGAACCACATACACAAATCTGTGCAGACCTCCAGTTTGATTCCACGGGGATTGTACTCACCGACTGTTGCTGTACCCATGCGTGTAATGCTAGACTTTTTGCATGAATGGAACCGTGCGGCTTGTACGCACATGCGGAAATGCAAAGTCGCTCTTACAGAAGCGGAAACATGTTAAGTATGACCTGGCCCTGAAAAACCCTGGAAAAAAACAAGAAGAAAGAGGTTACCTCATTTCTCAAACGTATTGACTTCACCTTCCGTGAATGTGCGACACCACCTGACTGGGTGCTCGGAAGCCGGTGCCCCACTGGTTACCGCTCACTGCCAAGCTAATCAGCCCCCGAGATGAGGCCGTGCTGCACCACCTGGGTCCCCAATGTACCGATTGTCTGCTACAAGGCATGTTTTTTCTATCACAAATACCATGAATGAATCATCCCTTGACACATCTGTCAGTACGTGAATTAAGTTCATCATCAAGTCAGGCATCATGCAGTTATAAAGTGCAACGTGTCTGGCTCGTACTGTATTTGTCACCCCATGTTCAGAAGTCCAAAGACTTCACGGTCCAATGCCGTAAGTGTGAGCATCCTTTTTTCCCCGCTGCTGACTAAGGGGGGTGGATGAGTTTGACTGTAATGAGGTGCGACTGTCATTCTGTGCTTCCTGCTTGCTAATATGCTGGAATGCTCTGTCTTTGTCTGGGTGGGACTGTCCACGGCACATCAGCAAAAAGGGGGACAGCGGAGGGCCCGGAAGCTACAATAGTGATGATCTAATCCCCTTTTTCAGTGCAACCGTCACCGAGCAAATGTGGAGCAGACCAATGAAAACTCCGCCTATGTTTTCACCCCACCTGCCACAATGTTGGGGACAGGTGCAAAGTGTTTTTTGTTGGCGTGGATCTGTACTGGACTGACAACTGGGTCTCAGTTTGGTGGTGGTCTGGGTTTTTTTGCCTCCGACTCTCGACCCCTAAACGAAAAACCCACAGGTATGTAGTGATCCGACGTTGTGTAATTCCCTTTTTTCTGCTCCGGTCGAACCTCGCACAAGCTGTAAATAGTTCAAAAAATAATTTAAAAAAAAGGTAAATGAGAAGGAAAAAAACTTTCCATAATGGAATGTGGAATTCTCATGATGATGATGATGATGATGATGATGTGATACTGCAGGCTATCTCTGCTGACACAGGCCGATGACTTGCTCGGCGTTGTCTCGACACGTCTGCCAGTTGCTACACTGTCTCTCTGTTTGGCCTCTGCACATTCTCTCTGGAGCGGCGTACAGAACTGTGCTCGGAGAAGAATCAAAACATCAAGCCGCGGTGCAAGCCAGTGCCCCATGCGGAGGCTGTGTGGGCAGCGGTGGAAATTCATTCCACATACAAAAGCCAACAGAGGTTTTGCTGTTGTCCCTCCTGTGGACAGAAATACGAGAAGCAGGAATGCGCGAGGGCTTGGTCATGGCTGAGCTCGAAACAGATCTCGGTGCATAGACAGGTCTGTTCAGCTTGTCCTCATTCCTGTTCTTGCTCCTGACTGTTTTTGTTACTTTAAAGAGCGGCGTTTGCCACGTGATTCACTAAAATCAAGAATAACAGTACACCGTGCAAGGTTTTTTAAAAAAACAAAAAACAAAAAAAACAACCCTGCACAACTTTAGGGAACATCACTGGAGCAGAAACTGCTTAAATAGTGAAAGCATTGTTGCTTGCTGCAGTGTGTGTTTGTGCTCTCAGTCCAACTTCATATTCCACATCCTTTGCTTTGAAACCAGGGAAACCATTTCCACCCTGTGAGTTCCTGCTTTGCTCTTGGTGAAGCTGAGAGGGAAGAAAGAGACCACTGTGAGCTGAAGATTCAAATGACTTTTCAAACAAACCGAAGCCTCAGGTGGACTGAGCAAAGTGTGCTCATTTGAATTTTATTTTATATAGCATATCTATGCTTTTCAGTGTTAATACCTCATTAATGTGTCACGGAAACCACACAGCATCATTTTTATGTTTTATTAAAGGCACAGTGCAGTGCAGATGTGTCATAGTCTTTTTTTTCCCATGTTGCTCCAGGTGCAAAGGGCAGATAGGGCTGGCCAATAACAAACAAGACCGCTTTCCCAGCCTTTCCTCTCCCTCTCGCCGCCTGTTTCCTGTGTATTTCATTGATGTATTCCTGGACACCCCTGGCTGGCTTTGGGACGCAAAAAAACTCAGCTGACGTATAAATATGCAGGTAGATGTGACTCATCTCGCCGATGATATTCTAAGTGCCACTTTTAGTGGTAGATGAATGCAAATGAGCGTCTGTTGTAGTGCATCTGAGTGGTTTCTTTACAGAACTAATGACTAGTTTGGCATTATGGTTATCATTAGCATTAGTGCTGCAGTCGGTGTTTCCTTGAATGTCGATGAGGAGGAAGTAATCACTGCATTTATTGGTGAAGTTGCAGCTGAATATCCCTCATCTCACTCTTCCCTTGCGAGTGTGTACTTAAGTAGCATAAAAACTCAAAAGCTGTCTAGTTTGTCCAATGTGGGCTATTGTACAAACATGCTGGTCCAAAATGGTGGCCTACGTAGAGTTGTGCGGCTCCTGATATAAATATAAAAGGCTCATTCTGGAGTAATCAGGTGGTTGTACACTAAACTTTACACATTGGACCTTTAATATTTTACTGCAATGTCACCCGTTGTCTTATTTTCAGACCAAAGAAAACAATATTAAGCATTTAAGCTTCAACAAATAAATACACAAGTGTTAAACTAACAGCTTCAAAGTCATTTTGATGAGTCACGGTCAGAATGTTTAATTTTTAATTCTCTTTAATTCCCTGAGCCTTGGTCCTTACATACAGGTCTGCATCAGGCTTAGCAAGTTCAACAGTAATGCTAAACTGAGGGACTTAGGGTCAGTTGAATAATGTTTTAAAAAGTAATCAAAAATCATATTGTGGTGCTGCTCTGGAACAATGCAGACGCGGAAGCTCAGTCAGAATCAGTCAAACTTGTTTTCATCCTTTTGGGAGTTACGTAAATGCAGAATCCTGATTGTTGCCCGAGGGCGGGTGCGTTGCATCTTGCTTCACTCTGCATTTCAAAACGTAAACAGAGTAACAACGAGGGCAATTGTCTGATATTGTCTCATGTCTCATCTGCTTGATGTAACAGAAGAGTCTGGTGTATTAAGCACTAGTTTGTTTGTGTTGCGACTAAAACAACGTTGCGGCAGTTTCCATGCCAAACCAAACCGAGTAGAGTAGAGCTGAGTAGTGCTGGCACTGTATAGTGGAAAAAGAGCCATTTGTGTAGCAAGAGTTGCTAACATCGGCAAAGTGATGGCATTGTGCACTTTCACCGATTAGCATTTAGCTTTGTATTGTTAGAATAGGGGTAGTATTTTTGAAAAATTGTGCTTCCCAACCTCAGTTTCCCCTGAGTTGAGTCCTGTTAGCGTGACTGTTAGCAAAGATGGCGGACACTGTTTACATTCCCATAAAAGTGGGTCTAAAAAGGGCAGAATTAGCATTGCAGTTTCAAGGCTCGGACCAAGTGTCCCTGGTGGGCACGTAACAAAAAAAAGAATGAAGATATTTCTCGACTTAAGAGAAAACTGAGGTTGGGAAGCACAAATTTTTCAAAAATACTACCCCTACTCCAAAGTACTCCTTTAAGCTGTGTAGTGTTCAAGCTAAGTCGTGTGAATGAGAAGAATCCCAGTCGCCGCCTCCTCCACGTATGTGTGAGCGTTGTCTGTCAGTGCAGTTTAGTGCAGGAGTAGCACCACATGCTGCAGGTTTGCACAGTGCTTTCCTGGCACAGACTCTGATGTCGGGGCCAGACCACCACTGTTACGCAACACGAGCTGACTTATCACAGTCCAAATGACTCTGCATGAATTGATTAACTATGTGGCCTGACTGTTTATAATTGGACTGGAAGTGCACCGGCCTATGCACAAAATCAATGACTGGAAATGGTTTACGTGTTTAATTATGCTACGCTGTAGTTGTGAGCTTTGTTCCTATCCACACGCAGAACAGTACATTTGGTACCAAGTGCTGATTACTGAGGCACACCTGGGCTTTCCATTGAGTCCTCCGTTGGGGAATTAGGCTGCCCTCAGAGCTGTAGGTCACAGCCAGACCTCTCCAGACACACGGTGCAGAATCCCCCCTGAGGTTTTGTGTGGTCCGTTTTTTTTCATCTCTCCATCTCTGTAAACCAATCTTTAATCAAAAACGTCTTGAATGCATGTTGTACTTTAAGCTCACAGTTAATGTCTGGTTGCAGCGGAGCAGCTATTTGGCCAACGTGAGGGGATTTAAATCAAGCTTTCATGTTGACTCTGGCCTTCCCGGGATGCGCTGCCCACTGCGTTTTCCTTCGGAGTGCTGCTCTCCCTGCTCAGGATCCGATTGTCTCCTTGCAGCACTTGCCGGCTCCTGTCATATTTTATCTGTGGGGATTACTGTGGCAGCTTCTATTCATCTCTGCAATCAAATTATTTTACACACTTGCTGCAGAGGTGTATTTGCATCTCCCCCAAACAGCTGCTGATTGATTGATTGAGTGAGTGATTGATTGATTTATTGATTGAAACACTACACAACCTTTTCAGATGGCCTGTGGCCAGTGTTACTGCTGCAGTGGAGCTCATGTTTCCTCATGTTTGCACAGCAGGGTCCTGACCCTTCCCAAATGAGGCCTTTACGACTCTCTCCGTAACGTCACCTCGCTACACCTCGAATAGACAAAATGTGGAGGAAATTGATCATTGGTCGTTCTTATAGTGAAAGCTAAAATAAACAATCAGTTCCTATTGTTTGCTTTCAAATTTACCTGAGAGGTGTTTTCACGCTTTCTTTGTTGTTGACAAATGTTTTCATGCTTTTGTTTTTCGTGTGAGACTGTCATCAGATCTGGGAAATCACTTCAGCAGATACAGTGTCAGACGAATGTCTGACTTCTTTTTTTATTTATTATTAATGAAAGTGTAGCTTTAGGCTACATCCGAGCCATCTTCGTTTTGAAAGGTCTTGTTTTTTCTATCGTATGAGTGTTTTATCCGCACAGAAACAGCATTTTTGGAGTCCTTTAGTGCTGTTTTTTTTGTATTTTAATGTATACTTATTTAAATATTACACACACGCTTGTCTTCTTCTCCAGTTGTGGTGTACTTCTCAGAACGACAGTGCCACTCACAGGCCTGGCATACATACTACAGCATTTAGAGTTGTAGTTTCGTGTGGATGAAGATATTCCCTGAATGGAAAAACTTTTCAAAGAGACAAAGAAAGAGACGATGTTTACGTTTCATCCCATTTCCTTGTGCATTGGGCTTTAGTTACTACACGTCCAACAGAGTAGTGTCTGTGTGGCTTTAGTTTATTGTGGTAAAGGTGGTCCAAGGATCCCCTTCTTCTTCTTCTTCCTCTGCGGTCGTGTGTGTGTTTGTTCCTCGTGTAATCAGGCAGAGGACGTGAGAGGACAGGGCCAGTGAACGACTTCCAGACGTCGCAGTTATCTGTCATTTTGACACGTCTACTATGAGAATCTGCCGGGCTGCTCTCTGCTGACCTTACCGCTCATAAACAGTTTTACACCAAGAGCTAATTGCTCTCACCCTGACCTCCTGTCACACACACGCACATACTTAAGCACGTTCACATTTTACACTTTGAAATACAATAGACTTGCAAGCATGTATGCCTGGACAAATGCATCCTAGTGTCACTTGACACTTGAAAAGCCAGTCAAACATTTACCCCTTTAATATGTCCTGCCCCATCCTCCTGCCACAGAAGTGTCGAGAGTGACATGTAGCAGATACTCGAGAAGTTGAACCAGATATTCGCTGCTCAGGGCGTTAACATATGTAGTGTAGTGTGATAGCATTGTAGTTGCCCCAGGCTTAAAATCCTGAAATTGATTAGTCCATTGACAGCAGGAATGTTTGTGCCATGTGACCAGTATTATGCCTGCTTATATTTAAGTAAGTTATTGACTGCCTCCATTTTTATTTCCACCACTAATGGCCATTAGCCTGAGGCGTAAATGACAGTACTGGCCTGGGCCCAGTTGCGACTGGCACTGGGCAAGAGACCATCATACATGCACGCGGCGCGATGCTGTGGCAGGCAGTGTGCATGTGTGCATGCCCCCTAGCCTCAGACAGCCAGTGGTGCACGCTCGACTCTGAAGCATCTCATTCCAGCCTTCACACACACTCGCAATGATGTGATGATGCAACGATAGGCATTTTCCTTCACCTGCAGTAACCCCCCCCCCATTTGTTTATCCATGTCACTTTGATCTAGTGGAGTAGTCAAAAATGAATATTGTCATCCGAGACGTGCACATAAGGAGTAGCAACTGTGGCGTCACTCTGATTGGTTTTGCCTGCGAGTGCCTGTGATCTGAGAGTGAAGTAATAGCAAGCTTGGAAGTGTTTGGCAGGCCTCCTAATCTGAGCCCCGTCCCCGTCTTCTGGCACGTGGTGAGGCTGGATTAAAGACGGCAAACACAAACTATTCAGCCAGCCCTCCTCCCTGCATCGACAGCGTTAATTATACACTCTTGCATCTCAACTATTTAAATCCTCGACTGATGGGAACTGCGTCGTCCCAGCACATGCAGGGGCGTGTGCCAGCCCCATGCTGAGCTGGAAGAATTTGTTTGGTAACAAAGAAGTTCACTGCTTTTCAGATAGGAAGAAGGGAATAGCTCACTTTTTTTTTTGTAGGAATAGCAGAGGAAATGGATGGAGTGCTTTTGTAAACAATGCTCATGATCCAGTCTATATAGGCCTGGGGAATTACTCTCATGCCTCGTTGTTCTGGCAAATAAGTGGAAATATTTAAAGATATTAGTAATAAAATGACCATTATTAAGTTCAAAAAGCATGACTGCTTACAGGCTCTGGAAGTAGAAAAAGTAGGTGAGAGACTTCCCAAGTTTTCTGTCTTTGCATGTCATAGATGGACGTTTCCTTCCATTTTTCCACCTCGAGGAAATGTTGCAGTAGGATGTGGGGAAAAGGCGCTCGTGTTTGGCAGCGTGCCAGTGTGGAAATGGTTGTCATTATGTTTTTTTACTGTGTGAAGCACGATTGATGTGAGACTGTCGTTGTGCGGATTCTTTTCCTCTAGGTTTCTGTTTTTAAGTTTTGCCATCTGATATCAAAATACGTTTTGATACCAATACGTCGAAACTCTGTGTTACTGTTAACAGATGAACACACATCAGAGTAATTCATAATAACCAGAGATAGACCTTAATATAATCTGCTACATTGTTTGTTTCTTGGATGATTTTCAGTGGCAAATCACCAAATAACACAATTAGCAAATAATTACAGCAATTACACGGTAAAGTATGATCTGAGGCGGGCCCTCGTCGAAGTAGCCGTTGACAGGACGGACTTTGGACTTTTATCTTCAGCTGTTGTGTCCTAGTGTCCTGTAATCATCATTTATGACGCTTCGTTTGTCTAGTGCCACTCATACACGCACAAACCCCCACCGCCTTTGATGACGGGTGAATACTTGTTAACAATCAACATGTGTTCGACCCGTTCATACCAGACCGCTGTGCATGCATATACTGCCAGGTGTTTATAGTTTGGCACACAGTGTACAGTAGCTCGGGCGGAGAAAAGGAGATAAAAAACCTGTCCGTACGGTTGTGATAACGAAAAAGTGAGTGTGTTTATGTGCATGCACTGTACATTTCAATGTTTGTGAGTGTGTTACGGAGAGAATCTCACGTTGCGAACTGGGGGCAGAGAAGTGCTGTGTCTGATGTTTGCAGAAGTATAAAGTGGTTCGGTTTGTGTTATTCAAAAATAGCCACAAGTTTGTAAGGTTTTCCTTGTAGTTTCTGTAGATGTTGCTCTCTGTGTGTGTGTGTGTGTGTGTGTGAACCTTTGTGTCTGTGTGTGTGTACCTGTCCATGTGCATCAGGAGCTCCCTGTTTGTCTAATGGAGTTTTAGCATTGGAGGCAGAAAGCGCAGAGAGAGAGAGAGAGAGAGGGGGAAAGTGCAGCCTAGAGCAGACTTCCACTTTTAAACCCCAGCTCCCGACTGCTGCAGTTCAGCAGCGAGGCAGCCACCTCATTAGAATTTTTCACATTCCTCTCCAGGCAGTAGCACACTGCTTCCTCTCCGTTGCTCTTTATAACGCACAACTTTCAAAAGCGGCCCAGCCTCGGACTCGGCCGCCTCAGTAAAGACGAGTCATCTATAACCCTGCCATCAAAAAATGTGACTCTAAAACAAAGATGGAAAAAATGAATGTGTAAAGTTGCAAAATTGTAAAGTTTAACACACATTACATCAATCATATATAAGTGTGTGTTTTTTGTTTGGATCAGATTAAAGCATACACATAAGTCATTCCTCCTTTTACTTTTTTGGACAAGCAGACCACCTAAGCTGTTCGCAGTGCAATTAGCTCTTTTTTCACCAGAGAGGTAAATGGCTCTCTGGGAGTTGTATAAAAGGCTTTCATTGTCAAGTTGGCCCACCCAGATGATGACCTTGAAAGTGGGAATGGGTTTACATTGGCTCACTGTGAACTATGTCAAGTGATTTCAAGTGTCTATTTATCCTGCTGCCTCAAAATGAGGAAACCTCGTCAAGTGCTGTCTCGATAGGACAAGAGAAAGAATCAAGGGCAGCACCCCCGCTATCGATAATGGCAGTGCATTTATTGTCCTCCAGAACTGTCGTCTGGTGCAAGGCGGTGAGTGAAATTCACTTTGCCATTTGTTAGCGGTGCCCATTATTCACTGAACTGTGCCGCCGAGATAGCAAAGAGGCCCAGAGTTGGGGCAGAGCAGCAGAACACACATCACAAACAATGCCGATGATGAATGTCAACACACATTCACACCACTTTTAAAAAGGGGACTTTCTGCGGCGCGTGGTCTTTGCATCGCGAGCGTGGTTGGCACACTTGTCTTCTCTCAAGCTTGTTGTTCCTAGACACAGAGCAAAAGTGTTTTAGACTATGACTTGGACTGTCAGCGTTGCAGTTCACTCTAAGAATCTGCCTGAACATGTCCCCCCCCCAATCATCACTTCCTCCACTGAGGTTGGTGGAATTCCAGGATTTCGGCTCGCGGTTGGATGATGCTAGTCATGTTTGTCTGCCAGCAGGGCTGCCTGTTTTTCTCTCAAGGTGTCGGGTTCTCCTGTGTGTTCATTTAGATGGGGCAGGTTTGTGCCTGGTTTTCTGTCCAAATGTATCCAGGTTAGACGGAGAAAGGCTTCAAAACAACAACAGTGCAGATGAAAAGAAAGGAGCGGTTTGTTGCAACTGTTGTATTTACGCACAATCCTGTTTGTGCTACGTCTTAGTGAATATGTAGTTACCCAAGTGTGTCCCTCTCTTCTCAAAACTGCATGTTGTGTAGTAGTTTTTCTCTTTTCTGAAGCTTTAATCTTCTGACCTGTGAACTTCCCCAAAGACGAATGTTTCACCAGTGTCACTTCTCCAAATCTCAGTCATCTGCCAGTCAATATGTGTTGCAACGATGAGTCAGTGGATTACGGAAAAGCTAGTATTCTAATGTTATTATTCCAAGGCCTCTTGCTCAGGTGGACCTGCCGTACTTCTGCTTTCTTGCGCTCATTCTTTGTTCTTTGCATCCAATTCTCGGTCAGTTTTAACGTCAATTTTTTATCACTCTTGCATTTTAATTCTTCAGATTATCCTTTGAAAACCTCCCTATGTACATGAGGTCTCCTTGCCAGGCCAGTTTTCAAAGACGTCCCCATGTTGGAGTGGGGCCCCAGTCTTGCCCAGACCAGCACAGAGGGACCTTTGTGCCTGCTGCCCAACAACCCAGTCAGCCTTTAAAGCAGGGGAAGATTAGGAGGCCGAGAGAGCCAATGGACTAAATGGTAGGGTGCCTGTTTGAAATCCAATGGTGTCAGCCAAACAGCCCCTTAGTCCCATTCATGCACGCAGTAATTACAAGCTTGTAGGGCAATCCTTTGGCTCCTTTTGTCTCAGTGTTGGAAACACTTGCCCAGTCTACTGGGAAACTTAATTCCCTTTCTGTTTGGAGCGCTAGGACGACATGCGGAATGTTGTCCTTTCTTTGTGGGACACCAGCTCAGCCACTGTGATTCTTCTCCATGAGACCATTACCTTTTTTACAAAGTCTCGCACCCCGAGCTGTATCTTAAACCAATGACTCAGATCTTGTTCTTTTGGGGTCGTCTTGACGTCGCTCTGATTTTCAGTGAGTCAGACTTGACAGAAGTCAGACTCTTGGCTCACCACGTGTGTGATTCATCAATGCTGTTCTGTCCTCGTACAGTACAGTGTGTGCGCTGATGCTGCTTTGTCACAAGGTTCTGGAAAGGCGTGCTGTCTGAGTCATCTGACTTTAACACACACATGGTGAATCTTCACAGGTACGTGCTACTCTATAGGTCTAGACTCATCTATACAACCCAAGGAATTAAGTAGCTCTTCAGAGGTGTGCCACCATGATGTCACTACCAACCCCAAGTCAGAGCCCCAATTACAGGAATTTAACCTTATTTACTTCAGTAGGCTCAAGCACTTTGGGCATGTCTGATTGACCTGTGAAAAAAGGCACCTTTTATTTCTGCAGTGGATGGATAGAATATTTTAGGATGGGTGGAAAAAGGCTTTTGAATCTTTTACATTTTCCCCGAGTGCCTCACTCACACTTTTTTTTTTCCCCCCCTGTCACACAAGAGTATTGAAGTCACACACACTCTCCACTCCTCCTCCTTTTAATCTGACAAGACTATGAAGCCGGGTTCTCTGTCTGCATGTCCATCAGCAGCAAAGAGATTAGAGGCCTCTTTTTCTGGGACATGTGTGTGTTGCCTCTTTTCATCTGTTGCTCCCTATGGACACCTGACAGCAGGAGGGAATGAGGCCCAGCACTCTGGGACTGGACCTGCAGTTTAACGCGCACCGCCTGTTTTCTCTCTTATTCATGTCAGAGACACACGGTGTTAGTAGGACATGAATGAGCTTTTTTTTTTTTTCGTCCCTTTTTCAATTAATGAGTTTTTATTAAGCTGCTCTAGAAATGTAATCTACTGCCGTGCCCCAATGAATATATGCACATTCATTTGGGGGGGAGAGACTGCCTTGTGTGTCAGATGGATAAATTCTTTCATCTTATTTGAATTTCTCTCTGCCTGAAATTGAAATTTTCATCAGATTCATGTGAATATGACTCATGTTGTACCCCAGGTTTGAATTCCATTTGAAGCTCCATATAAACCATTTAAACTAGGGCTGCAACTAACGATTGTTTTGATTAATTTGTCGATTATTTCTTCGATGAATCGATTATTAATTGGATAATTCATGATTGAGGATCACGATTTTCCTTCCCCCATGGCTCCATCATGCTTCCTCTTCATATTTTGCACCTAGCGCTGTTCTTTGAAGGCGTTCATGTAAAGTGCTCCCGTGGCATTGGTTCTTCTTCTTCTCCTTCTTCTACGCCGGTCGGCATCCAGATTAATGGCACTCACTGCCCCACATTAGAGGTAGCAACTCTATGTGTAATGACGCAGACCCAACTAATTGATTATTAGTTGCCAATTATTTTAATGGATTAGCTGTTGCAGCCCTAATATAAACACAATTTATTTGCTATAATATATACTAATGTACATTTATATGCTCTCGGATTATGATTAGACTCAAAGCATATTGGCTTCCATTTGCAAACCCCCAAAAAAAAAACCAACATATTATTGTTTTACGATCCTTTTTGTTGTTTTAAGAGGTAAGAGGAACAAGTTATTTGTGAAACGGATGTCGATATTGAAACACTGTTGTGTTACGACAGGAGCCATGCTCGCAATCTTTCTTGCGAGATTTCCACTCGTCATCATTACACAGTTGTTGCTGTACAATATTGCTATGTGATTAGAATGTTGTTCTTAATAAGCACCGGACCAGAGGTCTGTTGTCAGAGGTTGAGGCCGACTGGGGATGCTTTGCTGCGGGCAATTGGAAAATGAAATCATCTCTAATGCCTGGAGACGCTACACTTGCACTCATCGTCTGACTTATAAATAGATGCTGATATTATCAAACAAATCTGACCCATCTCTCTGTTGATTGTGCCACTGTAGTTATATATCCACCGTCCAACACTCTCCCTTTTGTTATTATTTTAAATGTCCTCTTTCTGTAGAGAGTATGTGCCTTTGTTGGGATGCGGTGTGAAGGTGGCTGTGCTGTAGGCCTGTCACAGTGCACTGATTGCTTGTGGCTAATGTGATCACAGCCACAGCCAGGCAGGGCCTGACGGAGAGTGGAGCCTTAATCTCCCCCAGTGTCTCACTGCCAAATTGGCCCGATTTGTCAGGCGGTGGATCATCATCCACTTCTCAGATGATTTTCAAAGGGCCCTTTTGCTTTTTGATGTGCAGCTTGGGATATTTGATCTCGGAAAAGTGCAACTCGGCATTACAATTCATTAACGTTGGCTTCTGAAGAGATGTGAGAGTCTTACAAGTCGGAGGCTAAGCATCTCTGACAGCTGAGGAGATTTACGTTCATTGATAGATCTGCGTGATTTTTCCGTCAGTCATGTGTAATCTTGTGCTGGACTGGTTTATTAAAATGCCAGCTAAATCATCTTCACTGTCTCCTTTAGAATAAATTAGCTGATGGGGAGGCATCACTTTGCTTAGGCTTTCAAGAAAAAAAAATGACACAACAAAATTTGGCTGAGCGTTCACATTTCCTCTTGATGCTTATGTTGAAATTGGTTTGAAAATTAGGACTCCTTATCTAAAATTGAACATGTCACCGACTTTTCACCGGCTTATAAAAAGCTGTCGGAGGAAAAAAGAAATCTCTTTGCAGACTGGTTCATAAAAATAAATATGTTTTCTGTATATATTCCTTCAGCATAGATATGTTTCATGACTGTGAAGATGTTCTGATACATTTTCATTTGAAAGGGTGCATGAAAAGATAGTAAAAAGATGGAAGAATTACATTTTATATTTTTATATTTTCTCAATTGTGTTTTGTTGCAGATATAGTATTAAAGATAATACACTTTCCCTTAATTCCACTTTTATTTATGTAAATGTCAGGGTTTGGATAATGTACTGATTGATTTCTCTCTTTTTTTCCCCAATTCCAGGGATGTGTAAGAAAAATGCAGCAGTGTGGACGTAGTTGGGGAAAGTAATATGCTGGCTTGAGAGCAGAAGAGGTGGGGTTTCCATCATTTCTTTGTTTTTTGTTTTTTTTGCCGCCACACTTGTTGATCCAGACACTCAACCCGCTCATGAAGTCAGGGAGCCTTGTCCCAGAGGCAGCCCAATGTCGACTTGCTAAGTGCCTTTAGCTTTGGCACTGGTGTCATGACCAGCCTGAAGCACCCACCCATGGAACGAACTGTCGGGGGTTCTGTCCCAGCCACGGATGAGTTTTACACCCGCCACCTCCGTATGGTGAACGGAGGGGCCGTGCCGACATGTGCAGACAACGTCCACGCCACTGTGACCACGGGAGTACCTAAAATGGGCGTACGGGCTCGGGTGGCTGACTGGCCCCCAAGGAAAGACCTCGGGGGGGCTCTGTGGCACTCGACCACAGAGGCAGAGAACTCTGGTGTGCCCTCTGTTGGAAAGAGTCACATCAAGTTGGGCTCTATTATGACCCCTCAGGACTCGACAATGCTGCGTAACATCCACAATACATTAAAGAATCGCACCCAGGCCCAGACTAACCATTACAGCCCTGACACGAGGTACCTGGCCCATGGAGACTACAGAAGAGGCCCCGCGTATAAAAACCCAAGGCAGAGACGCATCCATCAGCGCAGCAACAGTGACATGACTATCGGTGAGATGGATGGCAGTGGGGACAGTGGAGAAGAGTGGGGTCCATCATCGGGAGCTAAGTGGTCCCCTCTTCACCGTGAATATGGTAGCACCTCCTCAATAAACCAGCATGGAGCAAGTGGAGAAAGCTTTTTTGAAATGCTCAAGGGATACCAAGGGGACAAAGTTGACCAGCGAAGCGCCGCTCCAGAGAAACTGGAGGACATGCTGAACGTTGGGTCCAAGCAGGCCATCAATGATCTTCAGGATGATGTGGATAGCCAGCCCCCAAAAGCAAAGGACAGAGATAAGCCCCCGAAAAGACGCACTAAATCAGAGACGGGGGGTGAGTCAATATTCCGCAAACTTCGGAATGTGCGCGGTGACCTTGACTCCCCTAAAGGAGGGTCTGACGCCGAGGACAGCCGGATAGACGACATCGGCCCCCCTCCTAAACCCTGGTTATGTCAGAAAGGATTCTCCCACTATGATGTTCAGAGCATGTTGTTTGACCTCAATGAAGTCATTCAGTTGCGGCAGACGGCGAGCAAGAGGAAAAACACAACCACCGGGGCTTCTGCCGCTGCCGTAGCCTCGGCCACCTCCACTCTCTCGTCCACTCACAGCCTCCCTTACAGTTCCCCGAGTGGCAGCCAGGAAGAGCTCAGTTCTAGGGACAGTCCCGGTCTCGATGCGGGAGACGAGCAGAGCAATGAAATGCTGCTGAGTTGCCCTTGCTTCCTCAATGAGATCGGTGCTGATGGCAATGGCAGGCGCAGATTGGGAGCAGGTGGGGTGGGCTATCAGGGGCTAATAGGCTGTGGAACAAGCAACAGTGGCTCAGGGACCCTGAGTGGGGAAGCGGACTTGTACGAACCGTCTGTGAGCACGCACTACACGAACGCTGGAATAGCAGTTCTGGAGGGACCGAAGGAGAGCCCGAGTACGCTCAGTGAAAAGGGAAAACAGTACATTGTCGAGCATGTGGACCTCGGGGCCTACTACTATAGGAAATTCTTCTACCTTAGGGGTAAGATGCCTTTTTTACTCTATTATCACATTTTTAAAGTAAATATTTAAAAACCTCCAACCAATATGTTTTGTTGTGCCTGTCTCTCGGCTCTTTCAGAGCACTGGAACTACTTCGGGTTAGACGAGACGCTCGGTCCAGTGGCAGTGAGCTTGCGCAGGGAGAAGCTGGAAGAGGACAAGGACCATGGCCAGCAGTACAACTTCAGGATCATTTTCAGAACGAGTGAGGTCAGCACTATCCTGCGTGCACACCAGCCTCCGTCACAGCCCCAGATTACGTCGTTTTAACTGCACCTTTTCTTTTTTTGTACTCACAAATTTGAGGAAATAATTTGGATGCAGCATGTGAGACGAGGTATAATGATCCTGTTGGCATTGTTTTGTCTTGTTAGGGTTCTTTTTCTAACTTCGTTCGGTGTTTCACTATGGGATATCGCCTTGGCATGACCAACCAGGGAAGCTCCAATGGCACCACGTCTGTCAGTGACAGACAGGTCGAGCTGTGCTGGGGCACCGCCCCCTTCATACTATCACAGCCGACCCGCCCCTCAAAATCATTCTCGCTTTCTTCCCGTGAAGAAACTGTGTGGAAGCTCCCTCAGCTATTCGGGCTAGCTTGGTGTTGCTAAACTGTTCGCAGACGCGCCGTTAAGGTCCTCGTCGCCGAACGCAGTCCCTGGCTTACGTCCTTTATTTGCTGAGTAAGTTCTTCGCAAGAAGTTTTCCACTTGATCTTGGTGTAGTGTCCGCGTCAAGGCGAGCTGCTCCACCGACCACCCTGTATTATCTGCCGGGGGTCGGTTAACTGTAGATCAGTTACCCACAGACTAACGCGTTGCGGCGAGTCAGCGTGGATACGGTTGACATTTGTTTGTTAACTGTGTGTTTACCGGGAGCGGAGCTAACGTGTCGCGGCGAGCTAACTCTTAGGTGTTTCGTTAGCTAGGACCTTAAACTCCGGGTGCTAACGCTAATTACCGAGCAGGGCTTAGCATCACAGCTAATCTGCCGGGTGCACGGTGTCTTAGCCGACAAGCTACATCAGTCACCGAGAGTAAAGCTAACGCATTACGGCGAGCTGACTTTACGGTGCTTGGTGAGCGATCTCCGTGCGCGACGAAATGTCTCTCTCTTCGCCCGCTGCCATGTCCTCGACCGCAACCCCCGCCAAAGGGCCGGTTTCGAAGGTCAAAGAGGCTGCATCCCGCCTGTGTCCCGCGTCATGCGGCTCATCCATCTCAGGCAGGGACCCTCATCCCATGTGTATTACGTGCATGGGTGCTAAACACGCACAGGCGTCTCTGGCTGACCCGCAGTCGTGTCCACACTGCGCGGATATGCCAGAGAAAATTTTGGAGAGGAGACTGAGAGTGGCGGTCGCTAATTCTCAGGACCCATGTCTGTCGGGAGAAACCGCTGTGGCTAAAACTCCCCATGTACCGCGAGCTACCACGAGCTGGGCGGATATGATGGAGGAGGAATACACAGACATGCCGCCACTCTTTGAGGAGCTCCCTGGCGTAGAGCCAGAGGAGGATGCTGAGGGCTATGCCAACTCAGACATTCTCAACTTGGATGATATGGAGGAGGACGAGGACGATGCCACTTTTCCAGTGCCTTCTCGCCCCTCCAGTGCATCTGATGTCGCTCCTCCAGCTGACAGCAGCCTTTACGAGGTCTGTAAACGAGCTGCTTCTAAGCTGGGCATACAGTGGCCTGCAGTTCAGGACGCAGGTGGCACTGAGAGGGACCTTTATGATGGTAAGAGACTTCCACCAGCTCAACCACCAGCCAAACAGCTCCTTCCAGCCGTGCCTGCGTGCATGAGGGAAATGAGCCGTTTTTGGTCCTGTCCCTTTAAGAACAAGCTCCCCACCAAAGGATGTTCTAAACTGGAGATCCATGGGATGAAGGAACTGGGGCTGTCCGAACCCCCAGTGGTGGAGTCTTCAGTAGCCCACCACCTTCACCCTGATCGCCGCTCTGTCTCGGCCTCCTCTAACATCGCTCTGCCTAGTAAGATGGAACGCGTCACATCTTCCATCTTCCAGAGGATGTATAAATATGCAGCTCAGTCAGTCTGTTCTCTGAATGCAGTTACACTGCTGTCTGCGTACCTGGCTGAGATTTTGGAGGAGATGGGCCGCCAATTGGACTCTGGAGCACCAAACCCAGCTCTTTGGGACGAGATCTGTGTGGTGAATGATCTCATCCTGCGCTCCTCACGGGGAGCAGTGCAGGGCAGTGGCCGAGTTATGGGCCTCGCTGTCTCAGGAGAGAGGGCCCTGTGGCTGAACCACTCGAGCCTGAGTGATGCACAGAAGGCGGATGTGATGGATGCCGCATACGACCCCACCAAAGGTCTGTTTGGCCCAGCTCTGGAGAGGATGAGGGAAACCAGCACCCTCAGAAAGCAGGAGGGAGAAGCCTTTGATCTCTGTCTGCCCAGGAGACAAGCCCCTCGCCCCCCTCAGGCCGCCAAGCCCACCTTTGCAGCCTCAGCTGCCGCAGTGAGGAGACGTCAGAGCAGTGCCCGCCCTCAGAGGCAGACTGGTCAGCAGGGCAACCAGCAGCCCAGGTCTGACGCCCAGAGACCGTGGGGGAAACACTCCTTTGCAGCGGTCGCAGCAAAGAACCGCCCGTCTCACCCCACTGACGGAAAGAAGAAGCGGGCGTCCTAACAACCCCAGCTTCTCCATCTCCCCCTCCGGTCAAGTTAAGAGTCATGGAGGGGGACCACCAGGACCCCGTCATGTGTGGTTCAGGAACCCTGGCTGTTGTTTGTTCTCCAGGGCTCCTTGTTCAGTCTCCCATGTGGCAGGCCCACGGGGAGAAGACACAGGGGTTCTCCAAGTTAATGTGTCACCAAACACTTCCACCCTGTCCAAACCTGTTGCAAATAAAAACAGCATTTTCGCAGCCAGGCACAAAGCCAAGGGCGAGATGCAAAATAAAAAACACAAAAATAAATCAATGTCATGCACCCCCCTCGCCACCAGAGGGAGCTCACGCTCCACTGGCGAGACACGATTCTCACCGAGTCGTGGGGGTGACGTCACCACAGCTCGACACAGGACCTCTCTCTGTCAGAGCGGACAGGTGGCGCGCATGCGCAGTTCACCCATGGATTCTATCCACTGTATCTCACGGATACAGACTTCAATTTGCCATGAAACCACCCAGGTTCAACGGTGTGTTAGTTTCAGTGGCCAAGGGGGACGCTGCACGGGTTTTGGAAGACGAAATAACGTCTTTACTGAGCAAACGAGCTATCAGAGCTGTCACGGCCGCGGAGTCACAACAGGGTTTCTACTCCCGGTACTTCCTCATTCCCAAGAAGGCAAGCACAGCCCTTCGCCCCATCCTAGATCTCCGTGTGCTAAACAAACACCTACGGAAATACACATTCAGGATGTTGACGCACAAAGTGCTCTGTCGCTCTATCCGTCAGAGAGATTGGTTTGTAACGATCGATCTCTCGGACGCGTATTTTCACATCGCCATTCACCCTGCACACAGAAAATATCTCAGGTTCGCTTTCCAAGGCAAAACCTACGAGTATCAAACTGTCCCATTCGGGCTGTCGTTAGCTCCGAGGGTATTCAGCAAGTGTGTGGAGGGGGCTCTGTCTCCATTACGGAGCAAAGGCATCAGAATTTTTTCGTACATAGACGATTATCTGATATGCGCTGGCTCGCACGAGCAGGCGGTCATGGATTCTGCTGTGGTGATAAATCATCTCAGGGATCTTGGGTTCAGTATAAACTGGACGAAAAGTCAGATAGAGCCCGTACAGTGTGCGGAGTATCTGGGTCTGAAAATAAACTCCCTGTCATATCGCGTCACGCTATCAGACGGGAGAATAAAATCTCTCACACAGTGTCTCTCCCTCTTTCAGATGGGGAGAGTCGTGTCGTTTCGACTATGCCTACGTCTGCTCGGCCTGATGGCATCAGTGATAGCTGTAGTGCATTTAGGTCTGTTGATGATGAGAGATTTTCAGCGGTGGGTTGCAGCTTTGCACCTGTGCCCGCGCCGTCACCTCAACCGCAGAGTGAAAGTGACTCGGACCTGTGTGAAGTCTCTCCGTCAGTGGAGGAACGCAGGGGCGTTCACCACGGGGGTCCCGCTGGGGACGGTGACGTCCAGGGTTACCATGACAACGGACGCTTCCCTGTCAGGGTGGGGAGCAACGATGTCAGGCAGAGCGGTGAATGGCTCCTGGGGTCCAGAAATGGCCCAGATTCACATAAATGTTTTGGAGCTCTGGGCAGTGTTTCTAGCGCTGAAACACTTCCTGCAATTTCTCCGAGGCCGTCATGTTCTGGTGAAAACAGACAACTCCACTGTGGTAGCCTATGTCAACCGTCAGGGAGGCACTCGCTCACTACGGTTACACAAGTTGGCTCGGGAGATGATACTGTGGAGCAGCACCAGGCTCCTCTCACTCAGGGCGACACATGTGCCGGGAGTTCTGAACAGAGGGGCGGACTTGATGTCTCGTGGGAATCCTCTGTACGGGGAATGGTCTCTGCACCCGCAGGTTGTGGACCAGATTTGGAAGAGATACGGCCGAGCCGCCGTAGATCTCTTCGCCTCGCAGGAAAACGCCCGCTGTCCGCTGTTTTTCTCCCTGTCGGACATCACTGCACCTCTCGGTGTGGATGCTCTGGCTCACCCTTGGCCAAACGTGCTGCTCTACGCATTCCCTCCCCTCAGTCTGATTTCCCCCACCCTGGCCAGGGTGAGGGAGCAGAATCTGTCTCTCATACTGGTGGCGCCAAGATGGCCGTCCAAACACTGGGTGGCGGAAATAGTTCAGATGTTGGCGGGCGACCCCTGGCCTCTGCCCATACGCAGAGACCTCCTGTCCCAGGCACGCGGGGAGATTTACCACCCCCACCCAGACCGCGTGGCGCTCTGGGCCTGGCCCGTGAGAGGTTTAATTTGGACGCAGCAGGACTGCCTCCGCAGGTTATAGACACCATTCAGAGTGCAAGGGCTTCCTCCACCCGTGCTTTGTACGGCTGTAAATGGCGGGTTTTCGAGGAATGGTGTGAGTCTAGACTCACAGTCCCTTTTCAGTGTTCAGTTGTGGACCTGTTGTGTTTTCTACAGGAGCTGGTGGATAAAGGAAGAGCTTTTTCCACAGTAAAAGTGTACCTCGCTGCCATCTCAGCATGTCACGTGGGTTTTGGTGATAAACCGGTGGGACAGCACCCCCTGGTTTGTCGCTTTATGAAAGGTGCACGTCGAAAGCTCCCAGTTTCTAGGCACCTGGTTCCACTGTGGGACCTTCTGGTGGTGCTGGATGCCCTTTCTCAGCATCCCTTTGAGCCTTTGGAGGCTGTGGGGATGAAGTTTGTGTCTCTGAAAACGGTTCTGCTTTTGGCTTTGTCTACGGCGAAGCGCGTGAGCGACCTTCAGGCGTTGTCTATCCGCCCTTCCTGTCTACAGTTCGGTCCGGGACTCTCCAAGGTTTGCTTGCGGCCCAATCCGGCTTTTGTGCCTAAGGTGGTGGAGTCGGCTTACAGGTGTCCCACAGTAGAGTTGCTGGCTTTTCACCCGCCTCCATTCTCCTCGACGGAGGAGCAGAGGCTTAACACTTTGTGTCCGGTGAGGGCTCTGCAGTCCTACGTGAGTAGGACGGCAGATTTCAGGCGTACTGACCAGCTGTTTGTTTCCTGGTCCACTACCCATAAGGGCAAGCCATTGTCCCGCCAGAGGCTGTCTCACTGGATTGTGGAGGCCATTTCTGTGGCGTACAGTTGCAAAGGTTTGCTGCCGCCCCAGGGTTTGCGTGCTCATTCCACCAGGAGTATAGCTGCTTCCTGGGCTCTGTTTAGAGGGGTGTCTGTTCAGGATATTTGTGCTGCGGCGAGCTGGGCTACGCCTCACACCTTTGTCAAGTTTTACAGGCTAGATGTCTCTGGTCCTTCTTTGGCCCAAGTGGTGCTCGGTGCCGGTGCTCCGGGGTTGGAGTGATGTTGTCACTCAACCTTTTGTGGTAGTTAGGCTTCGGGAGTCATATGCAATCCGGGAGTGGTCTATATCTCCCATAGTGAAACACCGAACGAAGTTAGAAAAAGAACGAAGGGTTACTCAACGTAACCCCGGTTCTTTGATAACAGAGTGAGGTGTTTCACCACACGCCCCTTCTTGCATTAGGCACGGAAAGAAACCGGTCTTGAATGATTTTGAGGGGCGGGTCGGCTGTGATAGTATGAAGGGGGCGGTGCCCCAGCACAGCTCGACCTGTCTGTCACTGACAGACGTGGTGCCATTGGAGCTTCCCTGGTTGGTCATGCCAAGGCGATATCCCATAGTGAAACACCTCACTCTGTTATCAAAGAACCGGGGTTACGTTGAGTAACCCTTCGTTTTTTTTAAAGTGCAAACACTGCTCTGTCTGTCTATGGCCTCGCAAGAGTTACTTAAGGTAAAATCACTCCTTGTCCTTGTTTTTCTTATGCGGTAAACATCCCCCGGGCTATACAGCTGCCTCTCAACATCAGCAAGTGTGAAGACACTCCAGGAAGTGCTCTCACCTTCCAGCCTCCAAGCCCTGTCACTGCCCAGCAACCTCAAACCCTTTCTCTGTGGAGAGAGCTTTTCCTCTTATCTGTTTAAAGATAGAAATAGTCCTATTCAGTTGCAGTGTTGATTACAGTACTGTACATCCCCCAACAGAAAGTTTAAAAAAAAAAAGAAGCCTGAGGCTGTTAGTTTTGAATTGAGGTACAACTGAATGTGATGAAACCCCAACATTTGCGAGAAAGCACCTCAGGCCCTCCGCCTTCCAAAACACAGAGAACACAGATCCATTGTAAACACGGGCCCGACACAGCCTCGGGCTTGTCTGGGAGAAAAGGGTCCATCCGTTCCAGCTGCTTATGATATCTAAGTGATTGAGTTCACACCCACAGCCCAGTACAATGCAGAGTCTGTGCGCTCGGAGCTATGCTCCCACCTCTTCTTCCTCACATCCCTTGTCTGTTTACCCTCGACCTCGTGTCATAGTTGCCTTTTAGAAAGATGGAGAAGGCGGAGAGAGAGAGAGAGAGAGTGAGTGTCACAGTTAGCTGTTTGCTTGATCGGCACTGTGTTGGTGTACAACGTGTCTCCTCAGGGGTTTTAGCAAACTACTTCAGTTACAGTGACATGACGACAAAGTTGCAACAGTGTTCACCTGCTTTGCTCGCTGCTAATGCGTGTGTGTGTGTGACAGCAGTCGATCAAAATCTGACCAATCATATTAAACACAGGGAACTTGAGATATGCGTCACTGTGTGAATGTACCCCAGATAAGGCTCTGCTACCGTATTAATAAGACCTGCAGCTGCAGTAAAAGATCAAAGGTGATCGGTGCGGGATTTCTAAATCTCTGATCAGCTACAAAAGACTACTTAAAAAAACCCACAGCAGCTTTTATCTGTTTTTACGGTGTCTGAGCAGGTACGTCTCCCTGTCTCCTCACTGTCGTCTCCTCCCGTACCTTTCTAGCTGACAACTCTGCGGGGGTCGGTCCTGGAGGACGCAGTGCCCTCCACCTCTAAGCATGGCACCACGAGAGGGCTGCCTGTCAAAGATGTGCTGGAGTACCTTCTCCCGGAGCTGGATCTGTCCTGTCTCAGATTGGCACTCAACACGCCCAAAGTCACCGAGCAGCTGATGAAACTGGACGAACAAGGGGTAGGAGGAAAAGCAGTATTATCACTCCACCATATTAGAGTTTTCACTATGGAATATTTAAAGAAAATGCTGCTGAAGAAGCATCACATGTGTTTTTTGTGTGTTTGCTGCCGTCCAGCTGAGTTTTCAGGTAAAGGTGGGGGTGATGTACTGCCGAGCAGGCCAGAGCACTGAAGAGGAGATGTACAATAATGAGATGGCTGGTCCCGCCCTGGAAGAGTTCCTCCAACTGCTGGGGGAGAAAGTTCGCCTCAAGGGCTTCACCAAGTACCGAGCTCAGCTGGACACCAAAAGTAAGGACTTCCAAACGCTGACCTCGATTACACTCGCACAAACTACACTCGACTGAGAATTGTGTTTGACGGTCACTTAATCCACGCTGACACCGACTCGCGCACAGCTCAACTGTTGTGTTTGTGGCTGTGGTGAAACTGCATCCTCTCGCAGGGCACAGAGAAGACGCGTGCGAGAGACGATTGTATTGTGACTCCTCAACACTGTGTTACTATTTCTCCTGCAGCGGATTCCACAGGAACTCACTCCCTATACACATCGTACAAGGACTATGAGATCATGTTCCATGTGTCGACTCTGCTGCCTCACACACCCAACAACAAACAACAGGTAAAATATGGAGAGCCCAGGTCTTTGTGGTATTCCTGGAAATAGAACACAAGTGTGGAAGCTGATTCTGGTCCCAATGTGTGATTAAGCCTGTGTTGTTTCTCCAATCACCAGTTGCTGAGGAAACGCCACATCGGGAACGACATCGTGACCATCGTGTTCCAGGAGCCGGGTGCACACCCTTTCACCCCGAAGGCGATCCGCTCTCACTTTCAACACGTCTTCGTCATCGTCCGGGTGCATGACCCCTGCTCTGACAACACGTGCTACAGGTGGGCCTTTTGCGTCACGTCAGGACAGATGATGAATGAAAAGTCTGGTTTTAGCTCCCTCTCTCCGCTGCGCTCTCTTAAAAGCTCCGCACCACTCAGAGTTCTACCCGAGGCTGCAGTGTCCGCGCAGGTAGCGAGCATTAAAGGCGAAGGCATTGACCGGAGGGCATGGGTCAAACTTAAAAGCCACGATTGTAGAACCACGTCCAGTTTCTGAACTGTGTGCAGTCGTCAGTCGTTTTTTTTTTTCACGAGCGTGATCAAATAGAAAAGCTCAACAGTAGCTGTCAAACTGACGAGGAGTTTTCTCCTCCTCTGCTGGATGATTCACGCTGTTCATTCTTTCACTCTTATGCATCACCACTCTAACACACACACACACACACTCTGCATACACCGATATTATACACACTTTGTTGCTCCTATTTCTACATACACCTCTTTTTCATGCTCACTTGCACAGTGTCGATGTTTTCCCCTCAGTCAAAGGCTCTGACTTCATGTACTCACATAATACGAGCAACCTCCTCCTCCTCCTCCTCCCCCTTCTCCTCTTCTTCTTGCTTGCTTGCCACTTTGCCTTTGGGCAGCGTGAACCGGAGTGGTCTAAAGGAGTTAGCACCATTTACTCAAAGTGCTCACTTCACCCGGACATGCATGCGAGCGGGGAAGCTTGTTGAGAGCAGAGTTCCTCAGAACTCTCAGAATCCACCTCAGGAGCAGACAGATCCGTGTCTCTGCTCATACCGCATCATATTTTTGCTAATTTATTTCTAGCCTAGTCTTCTTTTCTTCTCTTTGGCAAGTTCCTTCTCTTCTTTTTCTTTTTTTTTTTTTATGACGAGCTATTCCATCCCATCGACTACGGACGCCTTCCTTCAGCTTGTTCTTCGCCTGAAAGGGAACATCTTCTGGTTTATACTCTGGCTGAAATGCTGATTCTCCTATTTTGCCCTATGGATGAAACGGAGAGACGCGAGACCTTGAGGACAATCGAATCTAAAGCTACTCCACCCAGAGTCGCTCACACGCTCCCAGCCTTTGGCTTCATCTCGTGCTCTGTGGATTGAGGTGACAAACGTTATGTCGAGACATCACTCCTGACTGTCTCAGGCCGTCCCCGTGGATGCAGTTCTGATTCTGGACAAAAGATGTGAAGCAGCTACAGGAATTTGTCTTTCCTCCGCTTACGGTGCATCTTCACTTTCGAATGATGACGTCTCAAGAGAATCCATTCATTTTTGATGGAGCAAATGTTTTTTTCCTCTCCACCTCGCACTGATTGCTTCAAACACTCAGGATCTTTCGCTGCATTACACTAAAAAGTATTTTTTGTTGTTGTTGTGAAACCGGGAGGTAAGGTTATTATTATTACTATTATTATTATTATTATTATTATTAACATCATCATTAAAAGCCAGTTGTTGTTGCTGCTGCTGAGATTTGGATGTTATTCAGGTCGCATTGAGCCAGGTCACAGCAGAAGTGGCTCAGGGCCAGCCGAGTGCTAATCTGCAGCTCTCATCCACTGCCTCGAAGTCGCACGGGGGCCAACATGGCAGATTGCATAACTACATCTTTGTTAAGGGATGGTAGGCTGTGTGTGCGCTCGCTCACTCACTCGCTCGCTCCGGCTGCAGTGCTGCTCCTCCGTCCCATGATGTAGCAGAGAGTGGCAGAGTGTCAGTACTGGGAGTTTGCTTGTCAGCTGTGATTGGATGTATGGTATTTATTTGCTGGGTGTAGTCGGGCATGGATTTGCTGTATTTCTGCTGCAGGCAGTGGCCGTGTTATCTGTTTAATGGCCTGGAAGGAGACTTGTCAGCACAGTCACGTCAGCATCTCCGAAGCCATGTCACGGTTGTCACATGATATGTCACTTCATACACACATACCCTCTATATAACCGTCAGTGCAGCATACACAGACTACGTATATGTCTTTCTCCGTTCAGCCTATTTGCTTAGAAACAAAAAAAGTAGCCCATGAGGAGACATTTCCTACACCTGCTTGCTTATTTATAGTGTTGCAACTCTAGGACAGTCATTGTGCACAGATGGAATAGGAACAGTAGAGGGTAACAAGAGGAGAGCCTTGCCCGTAGGTTTTTCGACGCCCTCCTTTGTACTGACGAGTGAAACGGGTCAAAGGCAACAATACCTCAGGAAAAAAAACAAACACGTAAACATGTGGAGTCTGTCCTTGCAACGCATCACACCAGGATAATTGTCTAGTTATAATTGAATAGTTTAAACATGGTTATTTTTATGCATTTTTTTACTGTTTACATTTTTGTAAGTAGGTGTATTTACTTTGATATAAAGACTTGTCCTAAAAACCCTTCCCGTTCTCTTTCCCCGCGCAGTGTGGCTGTCACCCGTTCCCAGGACGTTCCCGTCTTTGGCCCCCCGATCCCCAAGGGCGTGACCTTCCCCAAGTCCACCGTCTTCAGGGATTTCCTGTTGACCAAGCTCATCAACGCGGAGAACGCTGCGCACAAGTCGGATAAATTCGGTGCCATGGCGACGCGTACGCGGCAGGAGTATCTGCGGGATTTGGCCGAGCGTCACGTGACCAGCACGCCGTTGGAGCCCACGGGGAAGTTCCCGTTCATTTCTCTGGCTCACAAGCGGCGGGAGAAGACGCGTCCGTACAGTGGGGCGGAGCTCCGGAGTCTGGGGGCGGTGACCTGGCAGGTGCACGCCGAGGACCAGGTGGCCGGCGCCGAGCGCGAGTGCCTGCTGGCCATCTCCAACGACTTCATCATCCTCCTGGACCAGGAGGCCAAAGTGGTCGTGTTTAACTGCGCCACGCGCGACGTGATCGGCTGGTCCACGGGAAGCCCCGCCTCCTTGAAGATCTACTACGAGCGTGGCGAGAGCGTGTCCCTGCGCTCCATCAACAACAACACGGAAGACTTTGGAGAGGTTGTCAAGAGACTGGAGGTGAGTGGGGTCACCAGCGGGTCACGTGTTAATCCTGTTACCTTGACCCGTCTTGAATTGATTAACAATTCTAGAGCTGAAACAATTAATCGATATTCTCATAATCGATTCATCGGTTAAAAGTTTTTTTTCATGATCAAAACAAGATTTCCGATTGTTTAAGCTTCTTAAATGTGAGTATTTTCGTAACATCTTTGCTCTGAATAACAAATAAATCATTAAAAGTTAATCATTTTGGTTTGTGGACAAAACAAGACATTTGAGAAGGTTTGATCAACACAGATCAACATTTTTTAAGGTTTTCTGATATTTTATGGACCAAACGATTCATCGCTTCATCGAGAAAATAATCGACAGATTAATCGTTAGTTGCAGCTCTAAATAGTTCATTAACATGTTGCCACTCTATCACTGAGGATCAAAAGTCATTCTTTCCTGTTCACTTCACCCGACAACAGTAGAATGCATATAGTTATTTTAGCAACAAGAGGGCGTCGCCTCAAATTATACAGTCACCAAAATACCCACAACTGTTTTGTGTTGACTCTATTTCATGATTATAAGTCGTGCTAAGCGTAATACATAGTCATTTGGTAATATGATCGTTACTTAGCTCTTTAAACAGTGTAGGTAAGGCAGTGTGTGTGTGTGTGTGTGTGTTTTTTAGTTAGTTTTTTTACCGATGCTGAAATTTAAATCACTCTTCCTGACAGCGAGCGTCTAATTGGAGATAAACAGAGTAAGAAATGACTCTTGCCTGGTACCGGCAGTGACATGCACTTTTCTTTGAGAGCTAGGAATGTGTTTATGTTTTAATTTAACGGTTCTTTGTTGTGGGCATCGGGAACGTTCTCCCGCTGTTGTGATTCCCTCTGAGCGCTGTTTACTCCTCACAAGATGAGACCGAGTGTCTAGAGATTGTTATTTATCAGGGGAGTGTACTGAGCATTTTAAATTAATGTGTTAGTATTGATTGAAATATGTCCGTGCGGTATCAGAGCCAGTGATATACGAGATGCACCCTGTAGCCTGGTAAAGACATTTCATTTTTCTTCTCTTCTGATTCCTCATCCTCACTCCCTGTCACCTGTCGCCTCCCCCTTCTGTCCTGTAGCAGTTGACCAAAGGCACGCAGACCACAGAGATGACGCTGCGGCGTAATGCCCTGGGACAGCTGGGCTTCCATGTTAATTTTGAGGGCATCGTGGCCGAAGTGGAGCCCTACGGTTACGCCTGGCAGGCCGGGCTGAGGCAGGGCAGCCGGCTGGTTGAGATTTGCAAGGTGGCGGTGGCCTCGCTGTCGCACGAGCAGATGATCGACCTGCTCCGGACGTCCGTCACCGTGAAGGTGGTCATCATCCCCCCGCACGAGGACTCAACACCACGCCGGTACAGTGAACACTACGCATTACTCTGAAACAGACCTTTTAAGGCCGGTTTCACATGGGATGGGGTACATTATGGCAACGGTGGTGTTAATTTACCTTTTTAAGTCATAAAACATGCCTTTTAAATACTCAAGATTCTCCTTGATATTGATTTTGGTTTTCACTAAACTGGGGAAAAAGACATTTTCTGCTCAGCACTTTTAAGCTCATTTAGCCCCAAAGAAGCACTGGAAAAATTTTAATCAAAGTAGAAAATTGTGTAACTGTGAGGTCTCCCTCATTAAAGAGATTTCTGTCAAGGAACATCCTCGTTAAATTTAAAACATGTCAAAAACATTCTGTCAGTGTTTTATTCATAATATAAATATGAATTTTATGTTCCTACAGAGGCTGTTCAGAAATGTACCACATGCCACTCGTGGACTACAAGAACCACAAAGAGGGCATGCCCTACGAGTTGAAGTTCCCCTTCCGCCCCAACAACAACAACAACACAAAGTGGCCTCGCACCTCGTCCAGCCCTCAGACGCGCGCCTCCGGCATGGCGGGAACGCTGATCAAGGCCCCGCCCTCGGACCTCAGCGACCGCAACTCTGCCGCCATTCCGCGAAGTGTGTCCAGCGACGGCCGGCCGCTCAACACCAAAAGGTTTTTGAAGATAAATATGATGCTGTTTGTGTTTATTTGTCGAGTATCTGTGTCGTTCTGAACCACGCCCACATTTGTCTCTGCAGATATTCCCCAGGGAACGACAACTACGCTCTCGCGTGCTCCATCGTCATGGGACGCACGCTGCACAACACCAACGCCCCCGCTAACCTCTCCTACACCGATGCCATGAGCTCCACCCACTGGAGGCAGAAATCGGCCCCTGATGGGTGCGTTCTTCCTCGTAATGGATCACACACACACACACACACAACAGTGCAATAAATTGTCTCCCTGCACCTGGCAGCATAGGTGACCTCCTTCGTCTCCCCCCACAGGTTTAATAACAACAACTGTCAGTCCCCTGTAGCGTCTGTGCGACAGGTATCAGGTGACGGGGTCAACGGGATCAGAGCGAGCTCCGGCGCTGGTGTCGGATGGTCCCGATCAGGGGAGTCTGGGGGACTGGGGGACAAGACCAATGCAGGTGGTTAATATTTGTGAGAGTTATTATAACCTCCCTTATGCAGTCACTTATCTTTGCTATGGCTCTGTTTCCCGCAGACACCGTCGTTACTAAAGTGGTGATTCCTAGACTGCAGCTGGCGGAGCAGAGCAGCCACATGTCTCCAAACAAAAGCACTAAGGTGACCTAGAAGCAGTGAAACGTCCCCCAGCATATGTAAAAACAGTCAAAACATTGGAGAAACCAACGCTGTTTGAGTTTAAAACGATCTTCCATCCATCAGGTGGACGCTCCGTATTCGTCCAGCCAGTCGAGCAGCAACACGCTCTCGAGCAACGCCTCCAGCTCCGCCCACAGCGACGAGAAGTGGTACGAGGTCGGCTCGCGCTCGGCTGCGCGGAGCGACCTGGAGCTGAACGGCTACCTTCAGGGCGCCTCCACTGACAGCGGCATCGACGCCACGTCCTTCACTGCCACCCAGAGCAGCACGGCGTCCTCCGTCGGCGGCTTCAGGGCCAAAGACAAAATCCCGTGGCAGGAGGAGGCAGCGGGCGTCCAGAAGGCTGCTGACGGTTCACCGCCAACAACGGACTCCTTCAGTGACGTCGCGGCGAAGAGCCCGTCGGCCTTTCCACCGGGTTCTGATAGTGGCTCGTACGGCCCGAGCGATGCCACCGCCCACTCCAGGTGTGTGCTGCTCTTTCCGTTAGCATCAGCTGTTCAGACAGCTGAGGAATCTGTGCCCTTGCATGAATGTTTCATTACTCAGACAGTGATTCATTGTTGTCTAGATATATCCCGATATCCCAGATGGAAAAAGTCCAAAGCTTTGTGGTTTGGCGCTAACGAATGCAGAGGGATGGCATGTGTGTGTGTGTGTGTGTGTGTGTGTCTTGCATCTGTATCTCCAGATCCCAGGCTGCATTTGAAACAATAGAGTTCTACAATTGTTTCAAATGCAGCCCGAGCACACACTTTTCTCCCCCAAAATTCCACTTCCTTTGAGTCAACCAAAGCTCCTCCCTCGCTTCATTCCAGCAGAAATAACTCCGCCCACCAGATCTACTTGGCAGCTTTGTTTCATAGCATGTGCACACACACACACACACACACACACACACACACACTGAGAGAGAGGAAAAAAAGCTGTTTGAAAATCTGAGCTTTTATGTCAATCTACGGAGAAATGTTATTTTGAAGGTGCTGGAAAAGGATGTTGTGTCCTATCTTTTATTTATGAATTCAAGTAGCTGCTGATAAAGTGGAACGGGAACAACTTTACCCTTGGTTTTAGGAAAATCTGTTATATGCAAACAGCAGCAACAATATTTCATTTAAAAAAAAAAGGAAATCTTACAGTCACTGAATATTACACAGCTGTTTTACAAATACAGGAATATGAAATGTTGTGACACCTTCCCATCACGTCCTGCTTGCAGCACACTAGGTTCTGGCCGTTCGGGGAGTCCAGGTCAGGGCTGCGGCCCCGTGTCGCCGCAGGACGAGTCGAGTGCGGTGGCGGCGCCGTCTGCGCCCACGTCCCAGTCCCCGGGCGCCAAGAGTTTCTACCCTCGTCAGGGAGCGACCTCGAAGTACCTGATTGGCTGGAGGAAGCCGGGGGGAACCGTGAACTCTGTGGACTTTGGCAGCACTCGGAAGTAGGAGAGAAAAATGTTTTTTTTAATATAAATAAAGTGCTGTATGAGTGCTGTTAGCAGTGGTGTTGAAGAGACAGGAAACCTGCTCAGTACTATTGATGCTTTCTGAAGATTTGATCAACGCTGCCACCGTGTGGTCAGTGTTTTTTATTTGTGTAGTGTATTTATTTATTTATTTTATCAATGTCTGGTTGCCAGGGAGAAAAAAAAGTGACTCAAAACTAAAAAAAAGAATTTATTATTGATTTGTTTATGTGTTAATTGTCATAATCATGGAAAACAATGTCCTACTTTGCTAATTGCTCTCTACACGTAATAGAAATGACCATAAATAATGAAATGTAAGAAAATGTAAGTTACATTCATATGTAAATACTCTCTCTTTTAAATATGAAAATGTGCTGTGTGTGTCTGACTGAGCTGCGGGTTTGGTTTCGTCCATAGACGGCACCAGAGCGACGGGCTTCTTGGCGGCCAGCCGCAGCTCCGGGCCAATCTCCGCGGTTCCCAGTCGCCTCAGCGGCACACGGCAAAGTCCAGCCTGGAGGAAGACTTGAAGAAGCTCATCACACTCGACAGCCCTCCACCTGTTTCCAGCGATGAGAAGGTACTGACCGAGAAAGGCAAAACATAAAGGAAAAACCTTGGAAACTTAACTAATTAACAACATGACACAAATTATAAACGACATAAACTAAATTGACCACCGTGTCTAACCTGTTTTCCTGTCTTGTTAAATCTGAAGCCACTGTTTCCGGGCCCGCCACCCAGTCGCCGCGCCCTCCAGAGGACGCTGTCAGATGAGAGTATTTACAGCGGGCAGAGGGAGCCGCCCTCCGGCGGGCAGCACGACGCTCCCACCGACCTTCTGTTCAGCTGCTCCACCATGCCGCGCTCACCCACCGCTCGCCACCACGGAGCGAGCCGGCGGGCGTCTCACAAGTCCTTGGGTGAATCTCTCGCTTCCACTTTTCCAGTTTAAATCCTTATTTAAAAGAGTCCAATGAGTGGGGGGAAAGAAACTAATGCTGTTGGTTGGGTCTGTTTCCCAGGAGATCTGTCGACCTCAGAGAGCTCGGAGCTGGAGCAGGAGAGGAGGAGGCAGCAGCTGCAGGAGCCGGCCCTCATGCCCCTGCCTGACACTGGGGCAGACAGCCCACTGGACTGGGCCCACCTGGTCGATGCTGCTAAGGCCTTTGAGGGTAGGAGCACATTGTTTTATTTTCCACCTAGTAATGCAAGTAAAGAAGACAGATGCAGATAGACTTGTTTATTCCTACCAGGAGAGGGCGCTCTGTCACTGTATTTATTTTCTCTCAAAGTCTCTAAAATGACTTTTTTTTCGAATTTTTACGTTTACCTTTCAGAGCAGAGGTTGGTCTTCCTTGCAGCCCAGGAGGAGGAGAGCTCCATGGCGGAGAGTGCTGCAGCCAGCAGCCCCCAGCAGGCGGAGCCTCAGGCAGCGCCGCCGAGACAACCCTTGCCCGGGTAACAAAAAAAAGCCTTCCCTCTAAAAATCCACCTGTCTCTAGCTCTGTATTAAAGAAGACCCTCTAGAGTAGAGTCCTCTGCAGTCATAGCAAAGTATGAAGTTATCTGAGGCAAGTTTTCATACTCATGAGGCAGTTATAGGGTGATGACGTTCCTGCTGTGGTGTCACATAACACATCAACAATTCAGTTCACTTCCACTTTGCATCACGACTAGGGCTGCAGTGAACGATCATTTCCCCGATTCATCGAGTAATCGTCTGGTCCGTGAAATGTCATAAAATGTCGATCAGTGTTTCTCAAACCTGGGAAGGATGCGCTGTCGAGCACACTGCCTTGCGCTCTTGTTCTTTATCCATGTAGTTTTCTGATGTTATTCTCACGTGTCTGACTCTCCCGACTGACCCCGTCTTCGTGTCCTAATGATCCCCCTTTTTCACAGGGAGACACCAGCTGCTCTGATGGGCAAGGTCAGCCAGCTGGAGTGCATGGTGAAGACTCTACAGGAAGACCTGAAAAAGGTGTGCTGAATGTTAAAAATAACTATATATATATAATGTAAGGAAGCAGGTGGTGAAAAATGATGCTTTGTGAGATAGTTCACACTCCCCTCGGCGCGGTTTAGGTTGGTTTTCCACTACAAAAGTAGTGCCTACTCAATGTGGGCGGAGTCATCGCCATCGGAGTTACTTGTGCAGTACTTCCTCCATGACCAGAGCTTTTCTTTTTTTTTACGGTGATGTCGCTAAATACTTATTTAACTCCTCTGTTAAATATTGTGATTTTTAGACATTTCCCTGGTAGTTTTTGGTTGATTAACGCACGTCTTTAAGGATTGTGAAGTCTTTTTAAGTGATCTACAGTTCGGCATTGTTCGGCTTCATTCCTGTGACGGAACTCTGGCGACGTAACGCACAGTATCGCCTCAGCTAACTCGCTAAAATAGCACCTGGTACCAGGTACTATCACCAGTGGAAAACACAACTTAACCGTGCCGGTGGAAACGCGGCATAAGGTTAGATCAGCAGAATACAAGGACCTCCCTCCTCCTCCTCCTCCTCTGTCGCTTCTGTTTAATCTGTTTTACCGCGTTCTGACCGCTTCATGATTTGTGTCCATTCCATCATCAGGAGAAGGAGGCCAAGGCGTCGCTGCAGACTCAGATCCAGAGCCTGCGAGAGGACAACCAGCGTCTCCTGGAGGAGTCGTACAGCGCCTCGGCCAAGCTCAAGAAGTTCACCGAGTGGGTCTTCAACACCATCGACATGAACTGACGCACGCGGCTCGCCGACTGCTCCGTTACTGGGAGTCTGACCACTACTCGAGCGAGATCTGAGATCTTTGGTCCTCCGGGCATAAGTTACACTTGAGTTACATGCAAAAAAACAACACGAGCCATTGTCTCTCTGGCTTTTTTTTACAAACCAGTGCCAACCTTCATGTACATGTCATTTAATGACACAGGAGTACAGAAAAAGCATGCCCCCATCAAAATATCACAGAATAAGACAAGATGATGCTGCTTTGTGTCCAATCTAACGGTTCGCTGCGTTTCCCCTGCATGTCGGAGAGAACGAGTGGAAACTAAACCTAAAGGGATTTTTAAAAGTTGCCGCACCAAATTCGCTCTGCGGCTAACCTCGTTACAAGTGAGCCGATTTCCAATTAAGAAGCAGCGCCCAACAAACTTGGAAGTTTTGTACATCCCATGCAAGAGTCGGGAGGCGAAAATAGCGTCGGCGTTCCCCCGACGACAGAGGTCGACGCGATCTGAGAATGAAGTGTGACAAGTGTGTGCGTGCGTGTAAATGAGTCGGTGTTTTTAACGACTTTCTCACAATTTTCAGTCATAACAGCAGTGGTTTGTTTCTTTTCTTTTTTTATGACTAACCGAAAGACGAGATGTTTTTACCGTAGCGGCGTGAGTAGACGCAAAGGCGGAGAGAGAGGGAGACGTAGCATAGCACATACTTTAAAATTGAGAACGGCCGAAAGCTCAAACGTGTGCTTTCTCGAGGGTTAAAGGACAAACTTGTACAGGACTACTGGTCACAAGCTGATGAGATGAAAACGATATAAATAATATAACTTGGGTGCCGCGTATACGTACGCGTATTGTAAATACATGAAATTATTTTTCTCATTCCCTTCCTTGATATGTAAAGAGTATTTATGACAAAGACCACGGTCAAGTAAAGTAAAGTAAAGTAAAATAAATATGCAGTCCGACATCTGCATGTACCTATAATGTCCGTGCTGAGATAATATATGTCCTTAAATCCCAAAAAAACAAAGGTTTCAAACAGGAGAAGCGAAGTTTTTATTATGAGTCTTTTTTAACGGTTTATTCGCAGCCTCGTTTGCCGTCATGCACTAAAGCTGACAACATGTAAAATGTTACATGGAACCGATGGCCCCTCCTCCTCCTCCTCCACGCATAGCATGCAGAAAGGCCTTAATCTGATCCTTTACTCTCACTGTAGATTAAACATGGTACGGTTCAGAGAGTGACTTCGATGTTGTGGTGAATCCTGATACAGGTTTCTGTAGCGTGAATCTGCCGGTTTCGGACCGGGCCAGAGTCCTTATTTCAGCCTCATACTGTAGTAACTGTTTCCTTTTGTACTCAGAATACTGTGCAACTGTATATAAGGAGAATTTGATATTCGCCCAGATTATTTTTTTGATGTATATCTGCTTTATTGGCTTGGATATTCGTTGGAGAGCAACCGTAGCAATATGAAAGCTAAACAGGGGAGAAGACGAGGGGGGAGTCAGACTCTTGGCGTCCCCGGCACAGCAGATCGTCCCTGCACCTTTTATTCTTAACATGTGTGAAAGCATGTCATTCTGTTTCCATTGAGCTGTGATGTGTACAAATGTTTGTATCTATTAAAGATATTTTGTTGAAATACACTCTTGGCCTTCACTGTGCCATCGTCTGGTAGATTTAATACAAAATGCTGCATCATTTTGAGAATAGAAAACATAACTTATTCATAGGTTTACATCATGTGATTAATGGGAAATATCGGTTGTCGTAACGGACGTGATCCCATTGTCACGTCATTTTTTGTACAAGAGTAAAAATAACTACTTTCCAAGTTCTGCTCAAAAATTTAAACAAGGTTATTTAGTTATTTAATCATCAAATCGAGTGTTTTCAGCTGTGGGAAAATGGCAAATGGTGAGTTAAACATCTCATGTTAGTTTTTTGTGGATTTTCTAAGTCCTTTTCAGTTACGTTGTTATTAATATGATTGTTTTGTTTTGTAGTATCTGTCCTTGTGTGTCTTGTCTATCAGATACCATCTTATTTACAGCTTTGTAAATTCTCTCAACTAGTTACATGTAAATGATGTGGCACGTTTAGTTCCGCGGGTGTGTTACGTGTTGGGTTGTGCCAGTTCACTTTTGTTACCCTGACCAGGAAAAGTTCAGTCTATTATTCATTTCTGGGATGATTTTGATTCACTCTCACATCCCAGTGACCGGAGGTTTTATGACCATACTTGATGTCTACATACAAACCTCATTATAGCCTCTGCTGAACGTATGGACACACGTTTGAATGAGTAACTCTCTCTTATGGTGACGTGTAGCACCAGTGCTACGTGAGCGTCCTCTAGTGGTACATGGAGGAAAATCAGAAATACTGTTCTGCTGTGTAGACCAGGGTATGTGATTGGAGCTGAAGGATTTAGACCGGAGTGTGTACAAAATGAGACGAATAACAAGGACCTGAAAGGTCACGAAAGGGCCCTCGCCCCATGGGGAGCGCAGCAATTCCCTGACCTCACTGTCTCCCTCACTCAACGGTCAAAAAGTGGAATTTTGAAGTAGTTTTCCTGCCATTTTAACGTCAACTTTGTCGGAGCGCCGAGGCCACACCTTTGAAGTAGAGAAAATCCTTTAACAACTTTGAACAAATAACTTAACGCAAAACATATGGAGCAAGTTTGGCAGGGCTAGCTCAAACCTGCTAGCCATTTCTGTTTTTCCAAAATGGCTGACTTCTAGGTGGGCGGAGCTAACGGAGGCTAACGGAGGTACATTGGACATTTGTTAGGTTAATCACGAGAGCAACAACTGCACCGAGTTTGGCTCAAATTGGAACAACTAATGTGCGAGAACCCGGTTCTCTCCGGGTTCTCCGGCTTTCCTCCCTCAGTCCAAAAACATGCACAGGGTTCGTACAGAGCCTTGACATATCAAATGCGTGTTGTTAGCTAGCTAGCGTTAGCTCGGGGGTTACTTCATCCTAACGCAGGGCTCTCAAGTCTCACGTATTTGTCACGCTGAAAAAAATGATAATATAAAGTTATCTGGTGCGCGCTATCGCTATGGAAACGGGAGGAAACTGTTCTCATACACATGTGCTTGCCTGTTTACTCCTGAGCGGTGCTCACTTTAGTTGATACTCCATCTTGTGGCCAAAAGGATAAACCACACCTCTCTGTATGTGCTGCTTTTCAGCACAGAAACTATTTTGTGAGCTACAATACATCAAAAACTGGACATAATAACCTCTTAACATTTGAAATGAAATAACTTAAAAAATATTGGGGGGGTGGTTTATTCTGTTATCATTTCACAAAAAATACATTTTTAGATTTTTCAGTACTGTTGTTTAAGCGATGCTATAACGACAAGGTTAATTATTTCTATTTCACTTTACTGGAACACATCCAGAAAATATGTATGCAGTTTTTTGTTGTTTTTAAAAAGAAAAAAAGAAAACAAAAAAACATCCTCTACAGGTGTCAAGTATTTAGCGTGATCTACCCTTACACTTATACCGGAGTGGAACAATTGTTCCCTTGCTATGTAAATTGGGTCGTCATATCTGCAAAAGAGCAACAGTAAAACATAAATGAATGTAAACAGGGAGGATTATTTGTCATATATGTATATATAGAGTTTATTTAAAGCTTCGGGTTCCTTGAAAAAGTTGATATTTTATCTTGAAAGTGCTGGAAAAGTGCTTGAATTTTATCTGCATGCAATACAGGGATTAGGACACTAATCCCCATATTGTCCAGTACAGTAGAACTGGACACTCTAAATTGACCGTAGGTGTGAGATTAAATTTAGAGTGTCTCTATGTGTGGCCCTGGTGAACTGTGCACGGTGTCAGCTGGGATTGGCACCAGCGACCCTCATGTGTGAGGATGAAGATGGATGGAAATGTTGTGCACTTTAAATCCTTTAAATAATCTCACACCAATTCTGCGTTCGGCTTTCGGCTTCACTGCACGTGTGTGTGTGTGTGTTCTCTGATAGTGGCGTGGTCGTGAAAGAGGCTGTTCAATAATTTAGCATTAATGCAGATTATAGCAGCCCTGTCCCCATTAAAGCAGATTAGATTTGTCCCTGTCTGTCTGTCTGCCTGCCTGCCTGCCTGTCTGTCTGACACCTTATTAATGATTGCACTCCTTAATGCCAGAGCAGCTCATGGGACGGGGAAGATATGCTGATCACAGTTCACTGTGTGTGTGTGTGTGGCAGGTTGCTCTATGGCAGCTGTAAGTAAAATAGTAATTGTATAAAACATAGACAGTCCTGCTCTCATTCTGCTGAGAGACGTGTCGGCCTCCGGATTGTTTCACACTCTAAGAGGCATGCCACTCACATGGCCGTGTGACCTCGGTTTCCCTTGGTTACCACATTTTAACGCAGGGAATCATTTTTGTCCGAGGAGAAAAAATACAAGTGAGGAAATGGTGCTTTCATTAATGAGAATCAGGCTTTTATTTGTTTTTGGCTTAATTCAAATGTCTCACTGTGTGTGTGTGTGTGTGTGATGATAAATATTTGAATTATTTTTTCAAAAACAATGAAAGGGAAGTCTGCTTAGAGGACAACATGCGGCTGTGAGAGGATGAAGGTTCTCTGACGAGTGGTGAACTGGTTCTGTCATCACAAACACTGTGTGTGTGTGTGTGTGTGTGTGTGTTCATGCTGCATGCATGTATGCATTCACAAATTGGCCTTGCCATGTTTTTCTGTAGTATCTTCCTCGGGGGCTTTTGGGATCTCATTTACTGCAGGAAAAAAAAAAAAAACTTGCTTCGTCTGTGTTGCCATTTAAGCTTCAATGGTCCCAGAGTCTCCACGAGCAGAGAGGAGAGAGAGACAGAGAGAGAGACAGAGAGAGAGAGAGAGAGCAGAGGCATGCACGAGTGGATTTGGTGGAAAGTGTGACAGGGCTGCTGCATGTTTGCCCTCCTCAAATACCACACAGGGAAATATTCAAAGATTCATTACGACGGCAAATAACAGCCAGAGAAATACAAATAGTTGAGTTGTGAACTGTGGATCAGGGAGACAAGCGACAAGAGAGAGCAGCCTCTTGATCACAAAGCCTTGAATGGAAGTTGACGACGGCTCAGAGAGTGTAATATACTGTGTATTTATAGTCTGTGTGTGTGTGTGTGTGTGTGTGTGTGCTCAGTAACTTGTTTTTAAATTAGCATTTCATTATCCCTCTAATGAAATGTTTCTTATTTTCAGCATCAGTGGGCGCTGCTGCAGTGTGCATCTCTCTCTCTCTCTCTCTCTGTCCTCCTTTCCTCTTCACTGTGCACTCACAGCTCCCTCTATCTCACTCACTCACACACACACACACACACACACACATCCTCTCTGTGCCTGTCTTACTCCTCCCTCTATTTTCCTCTTTATGGTCTCTCTAATTCCTCCATCCCTACTCCTTTCCCAACTTGATCTCTCTCTCTCTCTCTCTCTCTCTCTCACTCTCCCACCCCTCTCCCTCCCTCCCTCTCTCTCTCTCTCTCTCTGTCTCACACACACTCTCTCTCTCCACTCTTTTGCTCTCACTCAGACTGAAGCACATGCAGACAGAGGGAGAGGTGGGATGAACGAGGTGCGCACATGTGAGGATCTCCTGAACTGCTGTTGCAAGGCAGGACTGCTGAAGAGAAGAGAAGAAGAGGAGGAGAGGAGGAGGAGGAGGAGGAACAGAGGAATACTGCAGTGACCTGACAGACTCTTTCTCTCTCTGTGCTCCACTGCTTTTCATCCCCCTGTCTTCTTCTTCTTCTTCTTCTTCTTCTTCTTCTTCTTCTTCTTCTTCATCCCCTCCTCTACCTCTCCCCCCCCACCCCCTTTTCTGCCAATTACACCATGAACCTGCCTGCTGCTTGTTGCTAAGGGGAGCCAGCTGGGGAGCAGAGTGGACCGGCCGTTATTTTTTTTTATTTTTTGTGTGTGTGTTTCTAAGGTAATGAAGGCCTCAGTGATGACAACCAAAAAACCGTCAGGTGTCACAGATGTTTGCGCCGCACTCGGCTGCTCTGCTGCCTGCTGAGAGTGAGATTCACATTCTCAGTGGGTGTGTGTGTGTGTGTGTGTGTGGAGCATGCCTTGCTGTGTGTGTGTGTGTGTGTGTGTGTGTGAACTCTTTGCCAGTTTATTCTGTCTGTTTTAGTTGAGCTGGTGCACTTGTTTATTTGGGCCATTGCAGCGTGTATGTGTGTGTATGTGTGTGTGTGTTTGTGCAGTCTCTTCACCTCATAAATTGACATTTGCAGTGTGTGCGTGACGACACGCCGGTCGTCATGCACACACTGTCCACACTCTGAACTGCTTCACTCTGACACACACACGCTTTCATGGACAGGGCCATGAGGGGCGAGGAGGTTGTTTTCTAAGATTACAGACCTGTGGACGCTCTATTGTTTCACTTAAAGCCGGTGGTGCTATGTAATCCATATGGAGCAGTGGCCGTGTGTGGATACAGTGACAAAGATTAGCTGTCTTATGTGCTCAGACTCTCTGCACTTTGCGGTGGCAACAACAAACAGCGAGCCAGGTGGATGATTACTTATTCACCCGCTCACGCGTGCTCGTCGCCATGTGGCGCAAATAGATTTGAGTGTGTGTTCATTCAAACTTGCAACATCGCAGTGCTGCAATTATGTAATTCCCGCTATTCCCTGCCCTTTGGCGAGATGCAGTGTTACTAATTCAGTTCATGTATGAAGATTTCATACTGTGCCAGCCTCCTGTCGAACTCCATCGTCTCTGGCCTCAGAAGCTTCCGTTGTTCTTCCTCAAACACATGTTATCTTTAAAAGTGAATATCGAGGCCCACCGAGCCGTGGCAGCTTTATCCTCCTTACTTTTCTAAGCACCAGAAATTATGAACGTGTTGAAGTGTGTAATCCACAGGCCTCACACCCCCTCTTTCCTCCACGCGTTAAAGGCCTAACAAATGCTTTAACCCATTTTATTACACATTGGAACCCCTTAATGGCAAAGGGAAGACAGAACTAAAGGGGCGGCTGTCAAAGCTCAGACAGCGTAGGTTATGGAATGAATTCTCCCCCCCGGGTGAGGGGGATTCGGGGGCGGGGGGGGATGCACAGCCAGGAGAAAGTGACGAGGACTGTAAACAAATCCTTTAACAGCAGCTCTTAAAGTATGACGCCGGGCATTAATGTGCCGAGTGCGAGCAGATCAGAGACGGCCATTATATGATTGCAGTTAATGGAGTCGGCATAAAAAATAAAAAACACAGAGCAAACATAACGTGGCCAGCGGCGCTGACCACAGTTAAACCATCACAGCTCAGTGTTTCTGAACATCCGCTTTTATTTGTTAAGGAAGATGAGTCATCGTCAGCCTCGCTGCAGTGATATCCCAATGTTTGTTTTTCTTATTTATTTCTTTTTTAAGTAACACACAACTCATCACTTATCCAGTGATTTTAAACACTTTCTTTTAGTAGTCACTGTTTAGAACGCCTTAGGACAGGCACGTCCAATCATGGCCCTCGGTCAGACCCACAGCATCACTTTTATAATGTATTATAGAATATTATCAGGGTCAGAGTAGGACAGAGTAATCGGCCCCAGTCACTTGTCCCTAGTGAGGCTGGTAAGGAGTTGTTATTATTATGTTATTTGACTTTGGTTTGCGCCTCTGATTCCTGATTCTGCTTCCTGGCTCCAATTTCCAGCTCCGGTTCCCGGCTCCGATTCTGATTCCCGGCTCCAATTCCCGGTTCCGGTTCCCGCCTCCGATTCCCATCTCTGATTCCCATCTCCGATTCTGATTTCTGGCTCCGATTCTGATTCTCGGCTCCGGCTCCGGTTCCCGTCTCCGATACCCATCTCCGATTCTGATTCCTGGCTCTGGTTCCCGCCTCTGATTCTGATTCCCGGGTCCAATTCCCACCTCCAATTCCCATCTCCGATTTCGGCTCCAATTCCCAATTCGTCAAGACTAAAAAAAGGCGCTATATACTGTAAATATGGACCATTCACCTCTGTTAAATTATTGTAGTAACCGTCATATGACATTGATTGTCACTTCAGCAGCAAAAAACAATTCAGATGGAAAAAAACCTGCATCTATAGGTTGAAGTGTCAAGGATTTGTGTGAGCCGGGAACCCTAATTGATGTCACAGTTAAAACCAGAGCTTGTTCTATTATTTCATGTAGAAAAATTAACTCACTGGCAGCTTCTAATATATAAGTGTATATTCTAAATGCCAACACACACAGAATTTGACCACGCGGCTTTTGTCGTGTCTTCCACTGTCCACGGTGCATGTTGGGTGTTTATGCAGCTCCTCTTGTTTCTTCATCAGGACTGACCGACAATGGCAGAGGGCTCCAGAGACCAGGGAGGCGTGGGCACCACTGATCCTGAGGAGGACTCCCCCAATATGATCGTCTACAGAAAGGCAAGTCTGAGTCTGTGTGTGTGTGTGTGTGTCACTGGGGAATAATTTGCTCTTGTGTAACGACCCGCAGACTCCAGCTCCACCGCTCTGTTAACAGTGTGTCTCGACTACAACACACATTTTTCACTGTCAAAATTAAAACTAGTCGTGCACAACTTTTCAATATAAACAAACGTTTATACACACGTGTTGTCTGTGCTTCTCAGTGTAGCGGCGTTTAGCTCTCGTGTCAGAAAAATCTCAAAATGATGATGTTCTCAAATGTCTCGCTTTGTCCACACGTCCAATTGTTTCACTTTGAATGATTTCTTTGTTATATGGAGCAAAAGAAACCACAAAATATTCACTTTAACCCTGAGAACACTGGCTGTTAAACCTGTAGTATATACACAGGTGATAAAGGGTGTGCAATATATAATGTCTTATATTCTTTTTTCAGCACAACCTAGGAAATCTGATAAAAAAAAGGAAATCATTTCACCAACTCTATAAACTTACCTGAGCAAAGAGTACTCAAAATGTTTAAAATCGGATTAAATTTGTGAAATACGTCGCAGTTCGAAGTTTGCTCGGCTCGTTTTTATGAACAAAAGGAGAAGAAAAACTATTTTATATTTTGTGACTTCTGCACAATTATCGCTACTTTATACCACGACTAAAAATGTGATATAAAATGAATCATAACTTAAATGAATCCTAACAATGTGACCTATAAACACACGCCCCCAGGATTTCCATATAAGGAGTTGTGTACTCATGAAAAGTCTCTGCAGTGATATCTATGGCTCCACCCACTCCTGCACTGCTGCTGTTTACACCATAACGGAATGTTCCGGTTCCCCTCTGTGAAGTCACTCAGAAAGTATAATTTCGTGTAATTTAAGTTCCCGGTCTCCTTCAATAGCATATGACGTCAGTTTTGTACATGCTGTATGTTCCCGTTGAGAAGAAAATAGACAATGTGGCCCATTATGAGTGGACACCGGTGTGATTGACAGCTGCTGTCTTCCAATAAGAGCCTGGATGCAGGTGATGCCACTGAATAATGGGAGTTCAGATTCTTATATAGTTGATGTTACAACCGGTTACCACTTGCAGCCCCGTAATCACGCAGCGGTTTGTGCTATCGGGAAAATTCCGGCGGTTTCTGAAAGCGGAGAAGTTGCACGTCAAAGTCAACGTGAGTTTATTACGGTCATTTCACTCGCGCCGTCGCATGAAGCCGGCGAATCGGCGTCTTTGTCGCCAGTGAGAAGAGAGTTGGGAAAAAAACGCCTGTACATAGTTTACATTTTCGAGACATAAACTCAAACAAATGTTGTTTTGAATATGTTTTATACTGTTCACGTAAAATCTGGTGTCTTTCTGCATTTCAAATTGTTGATACACCATTTTAGCATGCGGCAAGTTGTCAATACCTGCCAGACATTGACAGTTGTTCTGGAAAAATGGGCAAAAAGCACTCAGTTATGGGACATTTTTCCTGCCATTTTATGGTTAAAATAAGTCTTAAAGTCTAGACGGACATTTTGAGGCCATGGACAATCACTAAAAAGTACGCACTGCAGCTTTAAGTGTCACTGAGCTCGTCGTTCAACAATGATGACTACATTGAACTTTCAGTCGTCCTCTACTTGGAGATTCAGAACCCTCTTCTTACCCCCATCTGATCACCATCGTCCTCCAGTGTCAGAATAAGCTCTAAATCCCTTTTTTTTATTTATTTTTTTGGGGGGGCAGCGAAGGGGGTCCTCTCAGTGTCAAGGGTGATTACCTTGTATCCATGGAGTGGGCTGAGCGGCATCGGTGGCTAATTATGTGGATGTTCATCTGGGAGGAAGTGGCTGATTCTCCAGGGCTATAGGATTTGGAGCAGCCAATGAGGTGCTTATTACTCCTCAGCCTACGAATAGATTGTTATTTCTTTTTTTCCGCCAGCGCTGTGACAGCCCACTTACAAGGCACAAAAAAAGCTTCCGCTGATCCGCCGGATCATCGCTGTTACTGCTGATCTTACCTCGAGATAAAAACGTAGCCTAGGTAAACAGCTCAGTGGTTAACTTGTCTTGCAAAGTGGCGACGAAGTGAGTGTCACGCGTCAGCACGAGGCAGCACAAGAGGCGAGGGGAAGTGTGCCACAGGTGTGGTGTAAATACAGACCCTGTTAGAGCAGCACCTGGCGTCACCAGTCACTCACTGCCTCTGCCAGGAATCCGGAAATGATAATCAATTAGGAAATCACCGTTCTTTCTCTCTCTGAAGCGCAGATTTCATGACAGATGTCACACCGAATGTCTGCATGGTCGTGGTCTATAGGTTACTGTATTCATCATTTATGCAGCCGCTGTCGTCACGCTTTTCAAAGAGCGCAGTGTAGGACGTATCAGCGGGTTCCTGCGTGGATTCTCTTCTGTTTTTTTTTCCGAGTTACGGTTACGTAACGCCTCACATGCCTGGAGGCCACACATTTAAGAGGCTCATTTTTGCTTGTCAGGCTGCTGCCGTGGGGAATATTCATCATTTCATGTTTTAGTCATACAAAGTGACAACAAACAGACGACTTAAGAGGCTGGCGGGATGTTTCTGCGCTTCCTGCTCTGAGACTGGGCTTTGAAGCTTTTGAGGAAGAAAGCTGCAGATGCAGAGATGTTTTTTGTTGTTGTTGTTGTTGTTATTGTTGTTATTAGTTTGTGAGCGGGAAATAACTATTTGTCTTTAGCTGGCTCACCTCTGAGTTAGACTCACACCTGTCAGGCCATCTGTGCCGTAGGTGCACCCATGGTAGACAACTCCTTATCTGGACATCCTGGGAGTGTGTGTGCGAGTATGTGTATGTTTATACAGATTTGTGATTTAAAATGAGTGTGAGAGTGCTGACATTAATAACCAACAAAAGAAAAGCCAGCCTGACAATCGTTTACGCCGAAAATGTAAAGTTCAGAAGTTCAAATCGTCCGCTTTCCAGTCCAATCGATACACTTATTGGATCTCTGATAAGAAGATTTATTCAAATCATCTGCACAGTTTCCTACCGGGGCGGCCGATCTCGTCCTTTAAAGTGGAGCCTGAGCTCTGCAGAATGACTGAGCACCGTGGCTGCTTATACGGCACCTGAAGATGCAAACAAGGCGAAAACAATAGAGAGACGCTGGAGCCTTAAGGGCAGAGCAAACATGGCCTCTGGACTTGGTGGGCGGGCAGCTTGGCACAGTGTGGTGATGCTTGTAGAGGGAGAGAGAGAGAGGGAGAGAGGGAGAGAGAGGGAGAGAGAGGCAGATGGCCACAAATATGCTCAGTCACCTGGGAAAACAATGGCAGCTCCTTCCCAAAGGCATGAGCCGCCCCCTGTCAGCTGGACGACCTCAGCGTCTTACAAGAGCAGCTCCGGTCAAGTCAAGTCTTAGAAATGCATTGGAGGTCCACTATGTGTCTATTATGTGTCTCTGATGGACGAAGTTAGTGTGTGAGTGGTTTGACAAAGGTGGACGTGGTGTATGGAGCCATTAGAGAGGCTGAGTTGTCTGCAGGTGCCGCGCCGCTCCCATGAAATAATAAAAGCGGCACGTCTAGCTGCCTCAAGAACTTTTGAACTCTGTTCCAAGAGAAGTGGGTCGTGCAGTTATGAACGAGTACACATTCTTAGTGTTGTTGTGATGCAAACCACCACCCAAGTGGTTCTAGTTTTTCCTGCTTTGGAACGAGAGCCTCTCTGCATGTTCTCCCCGTGTGTGTGTGGGTTTTCTTCGGGCTTTCTTCCTCCCACCGTCCAAAAACATGCAATATGGGAATCAGGTCAAACTGGACACTCTAAATTGACCATAGGTGTGAGAGTGAGCGGCCGTTTGTCTCTGTGTCCCTGCGATGGACTGGCGATCTGCTCGGGGTGTGACCCCGCCTATCGCCCTATGACAGCTGGTATTTTCCAGCAGGTGCCTGGTTGCAGGCGATTGTTCTGGGGAACTTCTGGTGATGTGTGCCAGGGGAACTGGAACACGATGTCCTTTTTTGAAATACACAATCTATGGGTAAAGCTGGACCAAGACTTACCTGAGCTGTGACAGAAACAGTCCCTCTAGCTTTTATTCTTTAGTTTGTTTGTATAACTCTTGGCAGGTGGGTGCTGCTGCTGCTGCTGCTGCTGCAGTCACCTTACACTTTCATCCAGACGTTTTCTTTTTGCAGCCATTGGTGTGTAAATATTAATAACGAGCCAAGAAGGAAAGTTGTGCTGGCACGCCATTAGCACAGAGTACAGTTTTGTTGACAATTGCGACCGTGTTATTTATCGAGCTCGATGCACTCCAAGGATTTTCTCTGCTTGTACTTGGATGTAAATGTGCTGTTTCTCTAAAAGCTCCATCTGTGCAGCGAATCGCTGCAGGAAATCCACGTGCTTAGCCAAGCTGAGAACGTGGCTCCAGGGAGCGAGTGTCAGTTTGTCACTTGACCAGTCCAACACGCTGGTCCAGACTGTCTACTCGCTAACTACTATTGGATGGATTTCATTTATGGTAATTACATGATGAATCCTCCTGACGTTGCTGATTATCTGACGGGAGCTTTTGTTGTTAAGTTCTACTCTGTCGCGAGTGTTTCATTAAATAAGTTCTGCGAGGTGAGTCCATGACACTTTGTTATCAGTGGGATTTGTATTTTCTTCCCGCCTAATGATAAGATTGCTGCCACCTTGTTGCTAGTGGAGAGGCGGTTGGCATCCGTAATGTCGCATTGCCGCCTTTGTCCGGATCATCCTTTACTCCGCCTCTGCCCTTTCATCTCTTCTCAGTTCCACCTTTTCTGTGCTCCATTGTTGTTGTTTTAATTACATTCCCCACTTTATTTCTCTCTCTCTCTCTCTCTCTCGCTTCTCACTGATTAATAATTGAGGTTCATTTCAAGCATTCCATGTTTGGAAATACAGTATATGTGGACCACTATGCCCAAACTTTTATTCATATCATCATTTTTTTAAGGAGAAAAGAACACGGGATCCAAGTTTTTTCCAGACTGGATCAATGGATGTTGAATCTAACATTCCCCCCCGAGTGGCAGAAGGAGAATTACTGTCGGCGTCCACTTTAATCACCCACACCATTCGTATTAGTGACTGTCGATTAAGAAACAGGACACGAGGAGTTGAAATATGTACAGAATTACATTCTCTTAGCACAGCAGGGACCGACAGCTGGCTGGGGTTTGGTCTTTTTCGGGCCGAGAGGACTAAAGCTCTGCAGTTGTGCGCCTGCCTGTCTTCTCGCTGCTGTCCATGAGTCACACTCTGTTCTCTCTCTGAAGTGTTTACAGTATCTCTCCTCTTTTATAACCAGCCTCCGTCCGAAAGTGTCCACGGGCTACTATCCTCGGTTTCCCCTGTGCACTTAAGATAGCGCCGCTCAGCCGAGCGCTCTGGATATCACCCCGGCAGCTGTGGGGACGAGCGATGCCGGTGCTTTATCACGTATGACTGTTTTAACACGGTCTCCACTTGCAGCCGGGGAGCCGTTATCGGAGGCGCTGGTATGGGCTGAACTGTCAGGGTCACGCTGGAGCTGGTGTGACTGTATTCTAAGTGCCAGTGTGGGTTGCTTTCCCAGTCAGGTCAATAAGCTAAAACAACAGAAACAGTGCGAAACTCCATCTCTTATATAACCAACGCTGGTCTGTCTTTTTCTTCCTCCCCCCCCCCAGTTAAGCAGAAGAAACCAACACTGGAAAATCCTGGAAAACCAGGCAAACATAAATCATAATGGGATAATAATTCGCAGTGTTTTGGCAGGCAGAGCAGTGTGTTGACAGGATAATTCACCTCATCCACGGAGAATCACTGTGACTGCAATAAAAGGCTTTTTTTTCTCCAGAGAGTAGAAATCCTTCCTGTGCCAGTGCATCTCCTGCTCCCCCCCCTGCCTGTTTGCACATTGCTGACAATATGCCCTTAAAGGAGCATATTCAATATGGCAGCCAGTGTTTCTGTACTTCTTATTAAGTCTATGCATGCATGCACACGGCGATGTTAATAGTGAGCTTGGAGGAGAGGAGGGGAATTGGCCGGCAGCGTTGTGTCCAAATTGTAAAAACCCTCGAAAGCCCCCTACTTACTGCTTATTGCAAAGATTTTTTTGGAAGTGCACGCATCAAACCTTCAATACTCTACTCTGAATAACCTCATATGTCTGTTGGACACTGAGGCTGCTCAAAAGTGCAGATGATATAAAAACAAAACAAAAACAACATTGGAAATGTACAGTATGTATTTGAAATTGGGCCAAATGGAAATCACACGGACTGTCTTTGGGGCTGATGAATAAACAGTTCAGTCCAGCCTCTCTAGCAGTTGTTGTGGATGCTAATGAAGAATAAACTCTCGCATCTCGTGTGCTCGAAATGCTAATGGCTCATTGGAACCGGCTCTGACATTGGTTTGTTGAAAGCTGCTGGTGCCCGGGGGCCTGAGGGCGACTCTGTGACATGTTTGACAGCAGTGATACGCCGGGCAAACCTCAGGCCTGTGGGAGTGCTGACACAGTGAATTAGTGGAAATCGGAATATAACAGAGACAACAAGCGTTCGCAGTCCCCACATGGCTCTGCCACGTATTTCTTTTTTTTTTTTTTGCGAGCTTAGAAAGTGATTAAAAGGAGATTAGAATGTGAATCCCAAAATATGACGTTGACACCGAGCGTATCGCAAAATGCATCCGTTTGTGCTATCGGATGAAATCCAACCGTTTCCGAAAGCTGAGGAGTTGCGCATCAAAAGCCCACGTGTGGTTATTATCGTAATCTCACTCACGCTGTTACAGGAAGACGCCGAATCAGCATCTTTGTCGCCAGAGAGGAGAGAGTTGGGAAAAAAACCGCCTGTTACATGCAGTAGTTTCCATTTTTTGGCCTGTATTTGGACATTGAGACAAAAACTTGTTATGTAAATGTTATTTTAAATATGTTTTATACTGTTCAAATTTCAAATTTAACACACACAATCTAGAGTCCGTGTACAACTACAGTCTGATGTTTTGAATTGTTAATACACTATTTTAACATACAGTAAATTGGAAATAACTGCCAGATATTGAAAGTTATTCTGGATAAATGGACAATTTTCTGGCCTAGGTGTTAAATAATGAAAGTAAAATGGCTGAATATTGTTCAGATCCTCATACTGGATCTCAGGCTTGACACATACAGAGCTGAGAAGTCAGCACTGCTTTGAGTTGTCCAGACGGAGACTCTGCTTGTTCAGGAGCGACGTTGCCAAGTCTGAACACTGAGACATGTCGGAGCCCGACAGGTGACATCTGCTGACGTCTGCGGCTTTCCGTGTAATCTATTGATGTGGGATTCGGCCCAAAAATCCACAAGGTAGTCAATTAAATTACATCAGCAGCTGTGCCGAATGCGGCGCTACCGATTTGGAAGAAATGTGCTGCTATGAGAAGGAAGTTGTGTGGTGTTTTGACATATTTCTATCCCGCGAGGTTGATTTGCTTTAAAGTGAAGTTTTACATCCAGCACTTAGAAAGCCCTACACTAGCATTAGCATATAGCGTTCATTTAGAGCTCTGTCTACGGGTGTGTCAATACAAATTCACATTATTGATTGGGAAATATGAATGATAGACACAGCCTTTGCCATTATAAAGTGATGTATCTAAAATAAATGATATACAAGACAGAAATATCTTGAGCAGCTTATTAAATGCCTATTAACTGTGCATCTTAACAACTGCAGAATGTGCAGAGTCTAAACTCGGCCCCATTCTCTGCCATTTCCTACTTGTTCTTTGTGAGTCAATGCAGTTGACAAGTGTTTGACGTTAGGTCTCAGTTCGGCAACATTCTCTGCTCTTGACGTTGGGACATTAGGCCACAGAGTTGATGGATTAACTTTGCGATTGAATTCTTTTGAAAGGGTGCGGCAACATGCAAAGCTGATGACCGTCACTCATGAAAACGGCTGACCAGATCATTCATGCTCTTACACAGCGGTGGTTCATCTGTCAACACATGTTTATTAAAAAAGTTATTCTCAGGATCCACATTCGGAAGAGTGGGTGAATTTATTTAGACACAAACAAAGGCCCATTCACTTCAAAAAGCTTCAGACGTGAATTCTACGGCTCAAAAAATGCTCAAAATGATCGTTCAGTGGGTCGATTGGATACAGTTTTTTAGGTTTTTAGAAGAAAGCATTGTGAATTTTGCTCAGTGCGGCACCACTGTTCCTCTTTTACAACCGTATTCTTCCAAGGTTCTGACGTCTTGACTTGTTCAAACCTCTCCCCGTGCTGGCACACCGGCCACAGATGAGAATGCTTTCAGTGTGCTGAATGGAGCTGATAAAGTATAATTGCAAATGAACAAAAGCCGCACACACACTCGCCCGATTTACACCGTTTTTCAGACTTTCTTTGAATGCTTCATTAGCTCTTTCTCCGCTCGGAGACTTGGAAGCTTGCTTGCTCAGAGTGGGAAAAAATTAAAAGAAGAATCAAGTCTCACTCAGTCTGGTGTGGTATTTCTAATGGATGGCAATTACCTCTGACGAAGAGCATAATACAATTACTACAGCTTGTCATACAATGAGGAGCGTAAATGAAATATGGTGATCAACAACACTTCCCTCACAAATGTACTGCCGACACTTTGTGCTGCTTACATGTGATGTTTATCCCTTAGAACACGGAGCATTTCGGCTGCTTTTTTCCATAACTATGTCTCATATAGAGCTGCAACTCACAATTATTTTCATACTCGATTAATCAAGTAAAAGTTTGGTCCATAAAATGTCAGAAAGCGTTCAAAAAATGTCGCTCAAATGTCGCTTGTTTTGTCCACAAACCAGAATGATTCAGTTTTTAATGATTTCTCAGTTATCTGGAGAAAATAAATGACAAATATATTCACATTTAAGAGGCTGAAACTATCAGATATCTTGCTTTAATCATGAAAAAAAAAAGCTTCAAACCAACTTTCACCAACTATATAAACACACCTGAGCAAAATGTACTCAAAATGTTTAAAATCACAGTTCAAAGTTCACTCGGGTCGTTTGTATAGAAAAAAGGAAGAAAAAAAAGGCTCTATTTTGTGACTTCTGCACAAATATTGCTACTTTATATCTCTACTAAAAATCTGATATAAAATGAATCATATCTATGACTCAACAACACAGAAGAAGGCGCAAAAAAACCTGCATTTTTTAAAACCTGAATATGTGACCTATAAACACACACCCCCAGGATGTCCATATAAGGAGTTGTGTATTATTACCATTGGAGCACCTGCGGCACAGATCCGTGCTGCATGAGCACTCAGGGTTAAATATGGAAATGAGTCTGATGAAGAGGAGAGAGAGAGGGAGAGAGGGGGAGAGGGGGAGAGGGAGAAAGTGTCTGTCGCTGGAGTGTTGTTACCCCTCTGTAATTGTCTCTGGTTTTGAGACTGAAGCAGAGATGAGTCACCCAGGTCCCGAATGTTAATCGCCCCGGTCAGCCAGACGATAGAGCCCTCAGGGGGCAGATCAGACCATCTGGCTCCACTCCAGAACATGCACCTCGTCCCTAAACCGCATCCCCACTCTGGATTCATTTCTGAGCACCCCTGACTTTATTACTGTATCTCTTGTGATGTCTTTGGTTAAGCTTATTACGTTGCACACTCTCACGACACTCAGAAATTGATTGGACCAAATGTCTTTGTGTTTGTCTGCTGCCGTCAAAGAGGTCTACAGAGCCCATTTGTCAAAATGATGTTGGCGTCCTCTGGCACGCAGGGAGATTTCAAACTGGATTTGGGGTGTTTAGGAGATTGCACGATTTGACGTTATGTGCGTGGGTCAGATAATCACTGGCAGATTTTCTTATTTCTGCCTCTTCAGCTTGAAAATAATAGAATTGTCCTTGTGGGAGACCTTGCCTTGTGCCGACACCCATTTCCACTCCAATTGGTCCATCAATAACTCATATGGTAGAGGCCAAATCCATAACAAAGCCATGATTACTTTCATCAGACTGAGTGGGCGAAAAACCTGAGCAATGGAAAATGCTCAACCTGTGCTGTTGTACTGTCATTCTGAGCTGGCTGCACGACAGTTACACCTGCTTTCACAGCATGTTTATTTATTTATTTTTTGCACTTTCAGATTTCTGGAGCACACGCAGCACACAAAAGAGTCTTTAACTGGAGTGGGAAACATTAAATCATCCCCTCCATCCTCCTGGGCAACCTACACGTTTCAGGCAACATGAGCTTAATCCATTTACACACCTCCAATACATCCAGCACTGAATCTGACGCCACTGTGTTTGTTTTAAATGGAAACCGGTCCTCGGAAAAGAGAATAGAAAGGGAGTGCCCAAGCTTTCAAGCTTGTAATAATCATCAGAATCGACTAAGCCAAGGCCAGAGGGGAGAGAGAGAGACGGGTAGCGGTGATGCTGTGATAGGGTGGTAACACGAGACAGTGCTTACACGGTTTTTCCCTGTTCTCTAACGTGACACAGCGAGGAGTGAATGCACATTCATAGATGTGTGACTCTCTTTTCCACAGAGGGGGCTGTGGCTCTGAATAGTGCAGTGAGAGACGGGTTCGTGAAGTAAAGCTGGTGCTGGTGCTGGTTCTGGTGCCAGCTTTGTGTGGGGTCACAGAGGGTCTTGGAATCATTAAAGCAATGTATTGTGTTAGTTGGACTAAAACCAGACTTTTAGATCCTAGTGATGTCAGACCCAAGATGGCCTGCACTACATTTTTTGGACTTTTTCGATCCATTCTACGCTCTGTCAGTTTACACAGTTGGATATTTTTTAAGTTGATTGATGGTTGGAAGACAGAATGGCGCACAACATCTTAACAACTAGCCGCATGCCTGTAAACATTTCCTTGAGGAGTTAATGGTCTCCATTGCAGTTTTAGGTCTTCTTCAATAGAACATGATGTCAATTTTGTAAATTATGTTTCCATTTACAGCTGCGCCGGTGGTGTAGTGGTTAGCACTCTTGCCTTTGCAGCAAGAAAACCCAGGTTTGAGCCCCGGGCTGGAACAAGGGCCTTTCTGCATAGGATAAGGGGATAAAGTGGTAGAAAATGGATGGATGGATGTTTCCAGATGGGGCATGGAAGTGGTACGAGTAGACACCAGTATGGTTGACAGTTGATATCAGAGAACATATGGTAAATATTGCAAAATAACATATTTAAAAAAAGCATTTATCATAAACGTTTCGCACATCATGATCCATTAATAATTAATGCACTTAAATAAGAAGAGAAGTCCATTAGCACATGTTAACTCTTTGGATAAAAGAGGCCATGGCTTCTTAGCAATCAGTGTCTCAGGGCTTGGCAGAGTTTCATTTAAATAATGCAGCATCATCACATTTTAGAGAAAAGTTTGCAAACTTCACACTGATGTGATGAGAAAAGCTTTCATCATTTTCCACTTCTGTCTTTGTTGTAGTTCTTTCTTTCTTTCTTTCTTTCTGTAATGTTTAATTCAAACATCTGAAGCCGTGGTCAGGACAGTTCTCTCAAACGTTGTGCTCCTGCAGGAAACTGGTTTGAAAGCAGGTGCGGTCTACACAGACCCTCGCTAAATTACAGCCAGCTGCCGCGCACAGATAGCGCACACAGTCCGCGGCAAATGCGAAAAACAGACACTCCACTTCATTTTTGAAATATGCTGAGAGGACATTAGATCACAAAACATCGAAGCCTATTCAATAATTCAAGAGGACCTGATGGTTATGTTGCAAATTCAGATGTAATAGATGACGGTCCTTTTTTTTCCGGCTCTCCCTGAGGTGAAGGAATAAAAGATTTATGAGCAAATTTTGTCAATGCTTATAGCTCTCACTGAAGGTGGCCTGTTGACAAAATAGATAATCAGTCAGCTGTGGGTCTGGATTTGATGTAATAAAACAACTCTACTGGAGCACTCACAGGTTCCATATTGATTCTATCATTCGGTCAGTCATGAGGCCTTTAAGGTAACACGCCCTGAAACATTATCCTGCCATTAAATATGGGGTTTTTTTGCCTTTAATGCAACTTGGAGCTTCCCCAGCCACTTCAGGCCTCATTCAGGTTTATTAAAAAATGATTAGAGGTTAATAATAGGACAAGTGTTGTATGATGTAGTGTGATGAAGTGTGATAAAGACACGCTGACATCTCTTCTATAGGTTGCTATCAGGAAGAGGAGAAGTCATTTCTTGTGGGACTCGGAGCAAAGAACATTACAGGTTTTAGGTGCCGACTGCTGCCCTGCGGCCGCGCGAGATGAGATTTTCCCGTCCACTTGTCAGTCCTGCTGCCCCGAATTTCATTACCCGTACCTGCGAGTTGGAAGTAACGCGGCTTTATTGCCAGCATTGGAAATCTGTCACCCAGCAAGAACAGAGTTGTTTTCGTGACACCTCGATGAAAACACACCAAACTACCGCTTGCTGTGTGAGCAGGTTCGGCGCGTATGTGAGTTACACTGAGGGTCTAGAGGCTCATTTTTAAACCCCCCCCCCACACACACACACACACAATCTCCTCTACACCTGCTCTCTCTTTCATAACAGGCCCTTTCACTTAGTTTGTCTGTTGTCACACTCACACTTTCACCTTAAAGGCCTGTCAGCATTCTGGCACTTGCAGGGAAAAGCAGCACAGGTAATAGGTATGTCAGGTTTGTGGAACAAGCAATGTGTGACAGTTGTACCATGTTAGTGGGGAAGTGGAGGGGCAGGGTTGGAGCTTAATGATACACAGCGGAGCTATAAGAATACTCTCTTAAAGTAGCCATGGCAGAAAATCTATGCATCTTGAAAGGTCAAGGGCCTCTCTTACTCACTGACTGCATGTGAGCATATGATGAACACAGCTGAGGACCAGAATAAGAAAGTGCTGGTTTGAAAAAGGTGTAAGGGACTGAAAATGAACTGAAACTCATAGCAGGTTTAATAGAATCGTGACTTAAAATTAAATAAACTTTGTTTAAATTAAAAGTTGGCTAAGCTTATTAGCCGAATTATATGTGTGTCTCTACACACACACACACGGGAAAGCACATATGTTCCATAATTACTATTGTTGTGAAACTTACACAGCATAAAGTATAGGCTCACAGAAAGCCATAGCAGCATTTTTTTGGGGAGGACCACACAAATGGTCCTCACAACCAAAAATGTCCCCACAAAGAAGGTTGTCCGTCAATAGTTGGACCATATGTTGGAGGTATAGCTAAAATAGCATTTAATTGTTATTGGTGTAAATATTTAAAGGCAGGTGTTTTCTTGTCAAAATTTGAAGCCTGGGATCCAAATTCCACTTCACTCTTCTCCTCTACTTTCTCCTGTAATGACAGAGTTTGTCTCCCGTGTCCAAGACATCAAGAACGGGCTTGTGGGTCCAGTGAGGACCGAGGCAAACCTGGGCTTGATCGTGCCCTCTCTCTCTCTCGTTCTCTAACTAACCTAATTACTGCCGGGCCTCGAGCTACGGGACCGGCAGGAGTAGTGTGTCAGGGGACGATGCCAACCTCGGGACAGATGGTTCCCGAGGTTTAACAACTTCAAACCAATCTCCTGTTGATATTATTACGTGATTGGTTGGTGCAGTGTCCATGATAGGAAGCCAATATGAAGACACGTTGATCCAGACAGTGGAAAAGATTCAGACTCAGAGTATGAAGATTGCGATGGCGAGTAAGAGTCACTTCCATGAGCCACACGCTCAGCGGTAGGTAGACAGTGTGCCCACATGTAGGGATTAAAAAAGATGCCATTATTATCTGCCTCTCACCCTACACTGTCTTACTCTTGTTGAGTTCATGTTTTAGTAAGGACAGTGGCTGGTTAAAGAAATAAAAAGCCTTTTGATAGAACTGTAAATCAGACAGTCAGGGAAGGCAGCAGATGTTTTGTGTCAGGTGCTGCCTGTTAACGTCCTCCTCACTGAGCTGTCACATCCAGCCTCTATTGTGACCTATGCTCCCCTCTCCCCCCAGTTAGAAAGTTGTTTCTATAAGGATACTGAACCTTATTTGAGTCAGAACCTGTCCTGAGGTCCCACAGGAATTCAAAATGCACGTGCCGTGAGAGGTGTTTGCAGCGGACGTTGCCCTCCTGCATGTAAATCGGGGTTAGTGAATGCTATAAGCTGAATTTTACAGAATGGGGGAACTGCGGGTCATTTGATTCTCTCCCCTCTGGAGCAAAATGACCTTTTAGTGGCTTGTTTCCGTGGTTGTGGTTCACTTTTGACAGGTAATGAAATAAGCATAGTTATGAATTCACACAGCAGAGTAAAACAACAAACAAAAACAGCCCGTGAAGCAACCTGATGCATTTCATTTCAGACAGCGTCTCTTCCCCTGTATCTGCAAAGGGCACTTTTAGAGTGTTTTAGAGTGGACTATTTATTCAGACGCCCAGTTTGCCGGCACTCAAGTCCTTAGCAACCCGTGGAGTATCTAACAACAGACATTTACAAGAGGGGAGATCTTTTTCTGTCCTCCTTCAGTCTCATCAACACAGAGGTGACCTGAAGAGTAACTGTGGTGTGTCGCTCATAGTCTCCATATATAACCTGTTGTAGCCTGTAGCTGTGTTTCCAGTTAGAAGCTTCGCTTTCCAAGCATTATGATCAAAAAGGAGCGTTTTTTTCTTTGTTGTTTTCAAGAGAGTCAGAAACTCTGACAGGATTATCCCTTCCTCCTAAAGAGCTCCATCTGTAATTGTAATTTAGTCAAGCTGGCATACCGCCCATGCCAGACCCTGAACTCCGCAAACTTTTAATTGCTTAGCTGCTCATGTCACTGTTGCCATGGAGATGGAGAATCTAAGCTGCCACACACACACAAAGACGTGCAGTGACCCATCCCGTTTCCAAAATATCCACATTGCACTTGTGTGGGTTACCATCAGGGATCCTCAACTGGCTCCAACAAGCAACACTCATCGTGTCCCATCATAGGTGTCTGATTGGTTCAAAGTGAAGTGCGGCGTCTCAGTCAAACACTTCTGGATCTCAGCGTGTTCCCCTGAGGTGCATCAACTCCTCATCCTGCAGCGGCTAATTGAACTCTTTTTTACTGCTGTGTACATACGAGCCTCTTTGTCGGGACGGCCTGTATTGTGTTGTGGCCCGAGCACTTGGGCTAAAAAGGCTGTTAACGCCTCACGTTTGACTGAATTACACGGGAATCCACAGAATATCACTGAACAAACTTGACTTGATTTGCAGGAGATGGAGGTGTAGGAATATAGTGAGAGTCTATTTACACAGCCGAGAAATGTAGACGCACCCTAGTGGTAGCAAATTTAATTTGCAGCCAGGGTTCCGTCTAGAAACTCCTCGTTAGCTCACAAGCTGCAAAATCCGGCGATTAGCTCTTCCAGGACTTGCAGGGTTAAGACCCAGGGTGGCTTCGACTCTTTTCCGTCGCTCTGACTACGTCACCTTCTCCGTTGCTCTGATTGGTTGTAGCGCTATCCTATTGCGTGCAGAGGGAATTTGAAGGACAACCGTTTATCCCGCCCCTCGGATTGAGCCTTGCCCATTGTGTGTGACCAGACCAAACGTCTTGATGTAGATCTGGTTTTGCCAGGCTACCATTTACATGTTTACTGGATGTTTTACCCCCTAGAGAAAATCTGAAGAAGACATTGAGCAACAGAACAATACAAATACATGTTCTTAACATACAGTTAACCCTCAGCAGGCAGAGTCTACGACTGAAAAGAAAATCCTCTACTCTGCTCAATCAAACAATCAACTCCCACATCTCCAGTGCAAAGCTGCTAATGGTCACTGGAGATTATGTATGAACGGTTATTGGCAAAGGGGGAAAGTGGCTCTGCAGGAGCTGCAGGGCCTAGTGGGGAAGAAGAAGAAAATGCTTCTCCTTCATGGCTTTCCAATGGATTAGATTGTGAATGTGAAATAGATCAGCTTCATGGAAATGCAGTTTTACGTGTGGCAATCGTTTATGTATTTATTTATTTGTTTTCGGTTATGATGAGAATAGCGACAACGAGCTGTGAAGCAACAACGTCTTTCTTTATGTAGTATGTGCAAACAAAGCTGAAAATGGCACACGCACATAAATACAAGACATAGACAGGTTCTGTAAAGCAGGAAATAAAAATAAGCAAGGCAGAGAAAAGAAAGAAAGAAAACACGAGTGAAATAAGGATTTTGGTCGATTTCAGCTGCATTTTCATGTGACACATGTAACTCAACTTGCATCTGTACATGTAAGTTCAACAGTTATTTGTTTATATTTAGTTTTTATTTTAATTATCATCTATGTATATACATTCATCTTTTTTTATGAAAGATTGAAAGAAAGAAAGAAAGAAAGAAAGAATTTAATAAAGTCAGATTTATGACTTTTTTTCTCAGAATTCAATTCACTAATATTCTTCCATAGAAACTGTCATTAATTCACGTATCATCTCCAAAGTGGTACAAAGTTTTCCATCCATTGCACTTGGTTAATGCTGCGGTTGCTGTGTTGCTCCCCGTGTGGCTGTCAGTGTCTCCCCCCCCTCCCCCGGTGTGTCACATCCAGCTGAGAAGTTCTCACAGCTCCCTCATCATGACTTGGCATTCCAAGAGAGTTGTTTGGAGGTGGCAATGCGGGAGATGAGACTGGAGAAAGAGAGAGGGGAGGGAGATCCTCTCGCTCTGCAGCAGGCTTTATTCTCACCTCATTCCCCACGGCTCCACGCGCCAGCTGGAACTCACTTTATTATGCACCCAGTTTGGCACAGAGGTCAAAGTAGCACTCAAACAAAGTATTGTGTGACAGGTTGTGTACTTGGGTAAAAGTTACTTCACGATACATCGTCAGCCTTTCTGGACTGACTCGCCACAGTGGATGTACACAGTATTAGGGATGGGACCGTACCACTTTTTTCACAAACCCGAGTCTCTACCGATACCGATATTACTCCGATACGATCATTTTAGACCATTTATGAAGATATGAAGCTGTTAACAACACATTTGTGACATACAGTAGTTCTCCAACTGTGTAACAAATACTGTTCTCTCAAAAAGAAGAAATAAGTAGCCCAAGCATGACTCATTTTGACCAGTATCGGACCGATACCGATGCAGACCGATACCGATTCCCATCCCTACACAGTATATACATGAATTACGCGGTGTTACTTATAACACGAAGAGTTTGGTACATTTGCAGTCGTGCACTGTGAAGGAAGAGATGAGCTTCTAATCAGATTCAGTCAAGTGAATCTGGTTCGAGAGATATCCATTTTTGTTTTCACCCATTTGAAGGTAGAAGTTGAATTCAGCTGAATATTCACACTTGGCAAACTTCATCATCAGCAAGCACGATTTTGTCTCTACGCACGTTCCACCCCCCCCGGCTGACGCACCATAATCATCTCTACCTGCCCGACGTCTGTCCTCTTCCCTCGCTGTTGTGAACGTCTTCCAACAATGGCAAGCTGACGGCTGATGAATCATTAATGATGCTATTACCGCCTGATCCATCTTTTTTAGAAGCAGCGTTTCTCTCATTTCTGAAGACTGTGCCAGTTTTTCACAGCTTCATCTCGGGCCATCGTTGGGGAATATAGCGCCCGTTTGTCGTTGGAGAGCGTTTATTTTTACATGCCAATCACACAAAAAAAACGTTTAACAGGAAGTCATCGACAGATTAAACTTCCCAGGCTCGTCCTGACATTAACGTTGATTTAGTGCTTGGCGGTGGCCTTTGTTGCGCGCACATCTGCGTCACCTTGAGCTGCTGCCTCAAATTATCCTCAGACCTTTACCCTCCTTCATGTGTCATACAGAAGGCTAGTGCTGCCCTCAGAGCTATAAAAGATAAGAGGGACAGATGACACACGCACACAGACAAGGAGTGTGTGTGCGTGTGTGTGTGCGTGCGCTGCAACTGCAAACATACATTCACGGTAGCAAAGACACACAAGCGTTCCCCTGATAATCATTTATAGAGCAAAGTGCCGTTATCGTGGGCCAGCGGTGACGCTCGGCTCTCCAAAAAACCCTTCACACCAAGTTGCGAACGCCATTAACTTGTACGTCCAGGAGATAGGATGTGCACTTTCTATAGCTGTTTCCGAAACACTTCTTGTCTGCTGTCAACCTATAGAGAGATACTGAGTTCTCCTTATTACCCAGGCCAAGGTACATTATTACAGGGGAACACAAAGGACCTAAACCTTCCCATGTTGTCGTTGTGTCCCTGCGGATTTGAGGAGGAGGACCCAATGCTGCTGATTCCAGAGCTTTGTCTGCATTGTTTTAAGCACGGACGGGTTTAGCTTCAAAGCAAAGATTGTTGTGCTAATCTGTCGCTCATCTGATTGTGCTCGTGTAAAACCCCTGAAATACCACAGCTCTGATCGCTCATCTCTCTCTCTTTGCCCTCCTGTGAGACATTTATCAACAAAGTTGAAGCAGTATTTTCTTCTTAGTGAATGTTCAATAATTCATACCGAGACTCTCTCTCTCTCTCTCTCTCATTTATGGTGAGAGATTGGTAATTGTTGTGCCACGTTTGTGCTTTCCGTCTCCTCTTTGCGCCGCATTACCGTGTTATTAAATCCACGTATACATCTGTTGAGTGCTTTGTTGTAGATTTATGGGGCGCCCGTATGAATCATCCTTTGAATGCTTTGCCAGGTAGAATGATTACATTTGATTGTTGTGGGGGCTGAGCTGAGTAAATGTGCTGCACTTACTGCACCTTTTCTTCCAAATAGTTTTTTTTGCCGAGTTTTGGCCACACAATCCTGAGGATAAAAATAAAAGTGCAGTTGGCAGAGGGAGGATATTTTGTGGAAGTACAAGTGCAGGAATAAAGCTTTGAGCCTTAAAAACCATGATTTGACTGTAGGTATGTTGGTCAGTACACATTGGCTCATTAACCCTTTAATCCATTACTTTATTTACACTTACAGTATATACAGAGGCTATAACAATGTGCAATTTAAAGTGTCTTATATCCTTTTTTTCAGCACAACCTGATGAATCACCAATTGTATAAACACACCTGTGCAGAAAGTACTAAATAAGTTTAAAAAAGGATTGAATTTGTGTAATTAGTGAAATACGTCACAGTTCAAAGTTCACTCGGCTCGTTTTATGAATGAAAAGAAAAGGAAAAAACAACTCCATTTTGTGACTTCTGCACAATTCTTGCTACTTTATATCACGACTAAAAATGCGATATAAAATGAATCACAACTTTGACTCATAACAACACATAAGAAGAAGAAAAAAACATATGTGACCTATAAACACACATGCCCAGGATGTCCATATAAGGAGTTGAGTATTATTCCCACAGCAAATTAACATGGGTGCACCTGCGGCACAGATCTGTGTCTTTTTTTTTAGCTTTTTATAGTCTTATTGGCAATATTTTTCTTTATTGTACATTCAAAGATGTGAAAATGCATGTTATTATTTATTATTTATTACCCTGAATGTTAACGGTCTTTGCTGCTGAGACTGTACTATACAGTTCCCCAATGTGGGACTAATAAAGGACTGTCTTATATTATCTTATATTAGATTTTTAGACACTATAAAAACATAAATGCATTGGGTGACAACACTATTTGCCTATTTGCCATTATGCCTATGTCATCTTTAGACTGAGAATAGCAGAGAAGGTGTGATTATTGACGAACAAGTGATTTTGAACTTGTAATAGGATTCTTTTGACTATAAGAAGAACAAAATGACTTTTACATGCTGGATGACAGAGGATGAACATATAAAGATTAATCAGTGAAAACCACATTAATCGCTACAACACCATAACACCATTTTTCCCAGTGCTTCAGAGTGTGTCTTCTTGCCACAGTAGAAGGAGTTCCTCCACAGATATGCTGTGCTAAATGATGAATGAATTGAGGAAGGAAGGAGGAACGTGAGGAGAAGCAGAGAGAGAGAGCGGGCCCACAAGGAGGCTGGAGTGGCACGAACTGGAGCGCGGCGTGATGCCGAGTGCCTCTGATTGTGATATGAAGTCAACTGTGTGAGTGTGGTGGGAGAAAGACGGCGCTATAGCCAGCCCTACTCTGGGATGAGAGGAAACAGACATGGCTTATTTAAATGCACAGTGTTGAGCCCAGGAGGTGAACCCTTGAAATTCACCCCATCACCCCAACACCACCGTGTGTGATCGTGTGTGTGCGTGTGTGTGTGTGTGTGCGTGCACTTACTTCCTAGACATCTGCTGAGGGGTGCCATAAAGAATTTAATAACCAGAGCAACAACCTTAGCAGCCACTGCGCTGAATGTGGTTGGCTGCTGACGATCCAGCACGGTGTGCAAAATCAGACTCTTTTTGATGTGGATTGATTTCTACCGAGACTCCACCACACACACATCAATATTTGACCTGAGCCGAGCTGAGTGCGCTTTACGTCTTTACAAGTGTGTATATACTGTATGTATATAGGTGCCTCGTGTGTGTGTGTGTGTGTTTGCATACATGTGTGTCCACGTCCTTGAGTGACTGGATGTTGACTCCGCTGTACGTATTCTCACCCTGTGTCGCGGTGGAGTGGTGAGCTATGCCGTGCCTAATTTTAGGCAGCTGGTGTGGTGAACGATGTGTTTGGGGCTCAGGCTGCGTCAGAGGTGTGATGTTTATCTCTGCCTCTAAAGGAGTAGCTGTGGCAGCCTTTTACATTTGGCCAAAGCGTCCGACCAAAGGAACTTTTTACCCCCAAAGTACAACCTGAGAAAACATGGATCTCTTTCAAAGTGACACCATTATTGCCAATGTTAAAACACAGTGGTGTAAATAGGCTGAGCAGACTCTAATTTTTATTTAATGTATTATTAAATACATTAAATAATGTGTTTAAGCTCTCGTACCACAGCTTGAGAACCACGCTAACAGATCACTTGAACATATGTGAATGAAGTGCTGAACACTTCACTGTATAAGATTGACCTTCACACGTGACCTTACCTCCGTCCTCCTCATAGATTGAAGACATTGTTACGCGAATACAAGATGAGAAAGCGGGAGGCGTCGCCATCCGGACCGTCAAAAGCTTCCTCTCCAAGATCCCCAGTGTGGTATCAGGTCAGTATTTGATGATGTTTAATGTGTGTTCCTGTTCATTCATCATCTTACCTCATCTGCTTATAATAGTATGAATATGTGTTGAGTTTTGTTGCCTTTTGGACGAGTGGGATTTGTCAAAGCCAGTATGACCTTTTGGGCTCATTCAAATTGCTGCCACCACAGTTAGAAGCAGATGATGCATTTGCAGTGAGGCCGCAGAAAGGCTCCTTTCTCTTTTCTGCCTGAACCCATCTGTGTGCGCACACACTGCACTCCTCCGTGCGTTTGTGTGCTTGTGTATAAAATGAGTCACCAGCGTTGGACGAGGGAGTCTCTCTCTCTCTCTCTCTCTCTCTCACCCTCACCCAGAGGCTGCTTCTGAGTCACTCCTTTACATGGCTCCTTCAGGCCCCACTGCCTCACACTTTCACTCAGGCGCAAAGGATGCGCCAAATAGTGTGCTTTCCAGGAGCACAGAGATAGAGAGTGTGTGTGTGTGTGTGTGTGTGTGTGTGTATAGGGACTGTAAACCTGTTAAAATTGTCTTGACACTTACTCAGATTTGACAGTGACAGCTCCGGCTCCAGCTCAGATCACAATAACTTCCTCAAAACACGTTTGTGTTCTGTGGATTGTGGCTTTTGTGCTAAGTCTGTGACGCCACTCGTAACCAGTGTCCCCCCCTCTCTCTCTCGAACACCAGGGGCAGACATTGTTCAGTGGTTGATGAAAAACCTCTCCGTTGAGGACCCAGGTACGTACGCCCGCCCGCTGAGAAAAGAGTCTCAGTTGAAGTGACGGGCAATTTTCAAATCGACCCCTCTTCCTCTGTCCCTGCTCTCACGTCACCAGCTGAAGCCATCCACCTTGGGAGTCTGGTCGCGGCACACGGCTACATATTCCCCATCTCTGACCACGTCCTGACACTGAAAGACGACGGGACCCTTTATCGCTTTCAGGTACACAGAGCGCGTCCTTTATGTGAACTCGATAGGTTTTCAATAATAGAGAGAATAATAAGTTGATGGTCGTTTATCACAGGGATATGTCGCGCGATGCTAATGAGAGCAATCCTTTCTAAGCCTATTACTCGTCTCTGCAAGGTCGAGCGATGTGCGCTCTCGCTGCTGAGTAGGAGGAAGGCAACAGGAGAAGGCCTGTGGGTCAGCAGCAGCATGCTCCGTGGGGGGGGGTTATATTTTTTCCACTTGATCGGATCCAGCATGAACTTTGGCAGGTCCCTCTCTCATGGCCACGGGCTTCATGATGACTCGTTACTGTGACTGAGCCGTTAGCATCTTAATCCAACCAGCTACAGTAGTAAGGCTCCCCTATGAGTAGGTGTGAGCCGGCTGCACGCTGGCTCTGCACTTTCCCGCCGTCATAAGCCTTCCCCCGCTCCTCCTCCTCCTCCTCCACAAACCTACCTCTGTATGCATTTATCGTCACCTCAATTGCTCAAGATTAAAAGCCATTATTGTGCCTGTGCAGGGAGGGCAGCCTGTGTCGCACATGCTCATTCAGCTACGGCTAAAAATATCCCCTCTGATGTTGTGGTGCTGCAACAGGCCCACGTCACCAGAAACCTCTAAAAAAACAAAAAGTGTCTGCTGTGCATTGAAATGTGTTTGGCTCCGCTCCACAGCTGTACTGTAAGGAAGAGTAACAAGGGGATTTTCATCTCCTGCTCTAAAAATATACACTATTGGTAGAGGACCCAGATTTAATGACTGCCTTCAGCTGTTTGTCACCATATTATTTTTGCGTGCATGATTTGTAGTCTGATTTGAATCACAGGAGCGTGTTACCCCCCTCTGCTCATTAAACAAGCACCTTCATGACCCGCTGACCTTTTCTTTCCGCAGCTATGGCTAATTACTGCTATGAAAGATTGTGGAAAAGAAAAAATTTGCGGATTGAGTATCACCAAGTTCTAATTCTGCCCCACTATTAAGAATGCATGATAAATGTGAGTAATCTATTATTAATGGACTCGGAAATGAACTTTGAATGTGTAATATCAGCTGCAATAGACAATTAAATATGGATAGGGAGAATATAGCTACCCGTCGCTCCCTCGGAAGTTATATGCGGCACATGGACGTCGAGGATCATTATCAAACAAAGAGTCATCGTATAGTCAGAGTGTGTGTGTGTGGTAGTATTATAACTCTCCAGACTTGTGGAAGGAAAATAATGTACAACTGATTATAGAAGTGAATAAACCAAATCTGTTTCTGTTTCATCCCCCTCTGCTTTCATCAGTCTCCATACTTCTGGCCTTCAAACTGTTGGGAGCCTGAGAATACAGACTATGGTGAGTCACACGCTGTCTGTCAAGTTTGTGCCTCCTTCTCCAAACCAGCGTGATCTCGCCGACGCCTTCAGCTGTCAGTCTCCCGCTCGAGCCGCAGCCGCAGCTTCTACTATAGATCTGGTGTTGACACTGCCTCGCTATTGATCCGCACACAGGGCCGTTTCTCCCCAACGATGATGTGCCGTATATGTGGCCCCCTGTGAGGAGCCCTGCCCGGGGAGAATCCTTTGGGATATAATTAGCCTAACAAAGTAGGGACAGTCACTGATACGGCCACAGCCCCTGCTCTCTGTATGACATTTATTTGAAGCTTGTTATTTCAGAAGACAAAAAAAACGATTGCCTGCTCCAGTATAGCATTCATTAGCGTTTGGTTCACACAGCTGAGACCTCACTAAATAAAGGGCACCAGCCATTGAGAGACTTCTTTTTTGTTTGTTTTGTACAAAACACATGATCCACACCTCCCTTAGTCTGTTCTCTTCCCCTCTCTCTCTCTCTCTCTCTCTCTCCCTCCAGCCATTTACCTGTGCAAGCGCACCATGCAGAATAAAGCTCGCCTTGAACTGGCTGATTATGAGGCCGTAAGTATGTGCTGTCGTTTTATTGCCAGAAAACTCTCAGTGTAGTGCAATGTCACACAGTCATTGGACCTAAAATGTAAAATATCCGTAGATCTCCTCTGCATCAGTAGATCAATACGTGATGCAACGCTACAGTGGTGAATTATTGCCATTACACATTATATCAGTCCCACTGTACTTTCATATTCTAAATTACTCTGCAACGACTGCTCCTTTCCTCTACTATTCAGGTCACTTAATGCCTCCAGACCTTTGGCTCTCACTGTTACATGCCAGCTAATTTTCTCTCCCTCTCTCCCTCTCTCTCTCTCTCTCCCTCTCTCTCTCTCCCTCTCTCTGTAATGAGTCTGTATGTCGTCTCTTGGACATATAATTCTGTAGCTTTGTTACTAAGCACACACATTTAAATATGTTGTTTTTATGTCAAAAATGTACACCCCTTCTTCATCCCTTGCTGGTCTCAAATGGGAGATGACATTCTAAACAAACGTAACCTGAACGATCACAGTTTAAAAATAGTTTTTACTACATTTTTTGTTATTTTAGGTCATATATTTAAAAGGATATTGTTTGACAATTCCAGAAATCAGTTTATCCACAACCTTGTACCAATATTACCTCCATATCTGTAAGCTCTATACTAAATAACTAAATAAAATGTTATATCTCCATCTGTCAAAGAGCCAAAACTCCAAGGAAATAGTTGAAAAAAACAAAAAGATGTTACTTTATCATGGATTTCTTGGATTAAACAAGCAAGATATAACATGTCGATGTTATAAAGTGAACTATTTGTGCTAATCTAATATAACAGGGTCATCTTTATATTTAGTGCACGGAAATGAGAGTGGAATAAATCGACTTCACTTCCTCGCAGACGTGAAAGATGTTAATTAACAAGTATTTTTTTAGTTTTTTTGTAAGTTCATCAGAGTCGGTTCCATCTCAGTGACAGTGATCCAACGTTACCCACACACACCTTAATAACTTTCTCCTCTAACTCTGAGTCTGACTGGTTCCTCCAGGAGAACCTCGCCCGGCTGCAGAGAGCCTTCGCCCGGAAGTGGGAATTCATCTTTATGCAAGCTGAGGCTCAAGTGAAGTGAGTCACGCGTACACGTCGACCACAACATATGCAGACGTATCGTAGAAGGGCTATTTTGTGGGGGAGAGCTCAGGTTTATGCATTCAGGTGCATATTTAAGAGATGCAGTCGTGCGAAATGTCTGATGGGCATTAGGCCAGTTTTTCTTTAATGCTCTGTGCTGACTGAAGGGCTGCAAACATTAAATACACTAAGTGTTTCCCCATGGAATTAAACATACACACAAATAACACTTCATATAAGACTGCCATCTGGTGGCTGCTTTATGTAAAATAAGGCAACCTTTGTATATTAGAAACACAGGATTCTATTTGTATACGGATGAATCTTGAGTGACAGTTCAAAAGGTCAGTGAAATAACATCCGCTAGTAACGTGATGTTTTATAGCGGTTGGGTTGATAAGGAGAGCGGCACACCTGCTCACATCGGGAGAGAATACACTGACGAACAAGGGCCAGTGGGTAAAAGTCAGTTACGTAAGAGTCTGACCCCACCAGTGGCAACACGAGGCACGGCCGGGTGAAGTGAGCAGACGGGTCAAGACCCGCGCTCATCAGCTTTTTACTCTGTAGTCTGACCTGAATGTGTTCTTGTCTGTGTCCGTGCCTCAGTTCTGGGACATGATTTATTGAGTCGACGCTGTTTGACCTGATATTTCAGAGTTCTGAGTTCTCTCTCTGTGTCCTCTGTCCACAGAATAGACAGAAAGAAGGACAAGGCGGAGAGGAAGATCCTGGACAGCCAGGAGAGGGCCTTCTGGGATGTCCATCGGCCAGTGGTGAGTCAGTTAAAGCTGCGGTAGAGAAACGGGGGTTGTTACTTAAAACGAGTGGATTCTTTGTGTCATGAGCTCCTTTAACCAGATGAGCACAACAGAATCTGTGAAACTTGACTGCGTCAATATCTGCCAGGGATCTGCTGGAGATATCGATTGTCTGACATTGTCACTCTCCGTCTTGATTGACATTAAGTTGAGAGGTTTTTCTGATGACTCTGAAAAACAGTCAGTTTAAGTCTTTTAAAAAGAGGAGAGGGGAAAAAAAAACATTGGTTGTTGCAACTATAAAAATGTAAATGAAGAAAAAAAAAGAGAAAAGAATGGTTATGTCAGTCGTCAGTTTTAGCAGCTAAAGCCCGAAGAAGCGCAGACTCAGCTCCCGCGCACTGTTCCGCTCGGAGTTGGCTTTGTTGCTGGTAGCAGAATCAGATTCGGTGCCAGTCACTTTGCATACGAGGCCTTTGTGAGCAACGACAGCGCTGAATAGAGAAGCGGCGTCTTATTGTTTGAGGAGAACACAATGCGTGCAGGAGAACCTCATGTATCTGACCCAGAAACACACGCTGCCTGTCTCCTGCTGCCTCCTACAGCCGGGCTGTGTCAACACCACGGAGATGGACATACGCAAGTGCAGAAGAGAGAGGAACCCACACCGGGTGAAAAAGGTGAGCAGCAGAATTTAAGTGTGACTTTACTGAAAACAATTTGCCCTATATGTTGTATGGAATTGAAATAAATCACTAGCATGTTATAACATTTCAGCACATTTTGTATTTAGTTTGACTCATGGATCTTGGGGAGTGGAGACATTTTGGGGACAACACAAAAAAGTCTGTGTGAGTGTATGAAGACTTCAGGTTAGGGTTGGGGGTTAAAAACAACCAAGGTTGACCAGTGCTTTACAGTTTTAAAGGCACAACAACACAAAAGGTATACAACATAAAAAAATCCAGAACAATAGAAAAACAATTGCATGTTTTTGGACCGTGGGAGGAAATCAGAGAACCTGCAGAAAACCCACACACACACGGGGAAAAAACACAAACTCGCGAAACCCAGGTCTTCTTGCTGCAAACCACAACTCATCCCAATCCAATGACAGAATTATTTGATATAATCCTAGAAAAATGTGTTAAAAAGTGTTGCACTTACCACTCTCTTATACCTATTTCGTGTATTTGAAATTTGGCTTTCCGTCTGTGGGTGTGGGATGTATTAAGTAATTAAGTAAAAAAAATTATCTTTTTTGTTGTTTTCTTTGTTATTATCTTTGCTATTCTTTGTATTCAGTTGTTGTAAAAACTTGGACAGCGGCACAAACACACCACTAACCATATGTGCACAAAAGGACGATATGTAAAAGACAAAAGGAATGGAAAACACTCAGAAGGTTTTCATACAAAATATATTCTCTATAAAAATAAAGCATGTCTCTTTCTTGACACTCTCCAGTCGGTGTACGGAGTACCGGATGATGGCCAGAGTCAGCCGAGCCCCATCCACAGCAGCTCTCAGCCCAGGAAGCCCACCAAAGAGGACGTACAGAAGGAGGTAATTCTCTGAGTTACAGTTTCCTCCTCAGGTCATTACCAGCTGCCTTCCTCACGCATCCGTCATCATCCATCAACGGCAGTCAAGGTGGGAGACCGATGAGCTGCCACCGTATTTAGCCCCCTCATCACTCTCTCTGTCCCTCTCTGTCCCTCTCCACCAGATTACCTTCTTGAACATCCAGCTGGACAGACACTGTATGAAGGTCTCCAAAGTAGCCGACAGTCTCATGAGCTACACGGAGCAGTTTATGGAGTACGACCCTTTTGTGTCGGCCACAGATCCATCCAACCCCTGGATAGGTGACGACACGTCCTTCTGGGACTTAGAGGCAAGGTGAGGTCAGAGGAGCCGTGGTGGGATGTGAGCTTGAGAATGTATAAACTGATTGTTGAGGCCCATAAAGGATGATATTTGACATTTCAATGTACACGCTCTGTGTATTTTATTCAATTCTATTCTTGTCTTATGTGTTGTTTTGTGGGCAGTCGTGAGCCCAGTCAGCAGCGTGTGAAGAGATGGGGCTTCTCTCTGGAGGAGGCGTTGAAGGACCCTGTGGGACGTGACCAGTTCCTGAAGTTCCTGGAGTCAGAGTTCAGCTCAGAGAACCTGAGGTGAGACTCTATATATAGATCTCTTTTGAGCATTTTTATTTCACATATTGCTAATGGTCCAGAGGGTTACATTTATAACACTCTATCACAGATAGTACTGGTGCCATGAACCCTGTTGGAAACATTTAAAATAGGACTTAATAGGGACTTATTTTATGTGTGTTGTTAATTTTTTTCACAGTTTGTTGGATATTAGGGCCACATGGTGTCACATGTGGCTAGCACTGTTTCTGCCTTTACTGTATCGAGTTTGCATGTTCTACCCATGTGGGTGCGAGGGTTTTCAAGTTTCCTCCCACAGTCCAAAACTGGACATTTTAAACCAGGGGGGTCTACAACCTCTAGAATCAAAAGAGCCATTTTTGAGCCCTCTCACCTCACCCAAATAAAATGTATCTGGAGCCGCAAAAGCCATATCGTATTTGACGTAGCTGAAGGATGTGCCGCTTATTTTTAGTAGTCCAAATATTAAAACAAAAATTAAAACAAACCTTGATCTCTGAATAAGAGGTGTTTAAAATTCAAAGATACAGGGAGTCACTGCAGAGGCGCTGAAGAGCCACATCTGGCTCTAGAGCCACATGTTGCAGACCCCTGCTCTAAACTGACCAACTAGGTGTGAATGGTTGTCCGTCTCTATATGTTTGCCACGCGATGGACAGGCGTCCTGGCCAGGGTTTACTCCACCTTTTGCGTTTGCTTTTCGCTCCAGTGGCCCTGCTACCCTCATGTGGAGGATCAAGCTGTAGACAATGATTGAATAAATGAACAAAGGTATTGTTGAATGTAGCTGATGCTGACGACACGCGTTACTGTTTATAGGTTCTGGTTGGCGGTGCAGGATCTGAAGCGACGGCCGCTCCAGGACGTGTCCGCCAGGGCGCAGGAGATCTGGCAGGAGTTTCTGGCCGAGGGAGCGCCAAGCTCCATCAACCTGGACTCTCACAGCTACGAGCGCACCAGCCAGAACCTTAAAGACCCGGGAAGATACAGCTACGAGGACGCACAGGTGGGCTATGGGGTTTCTTTGCAACCAGGCTGAACAGCCACCAAACACATACAGTGTCAGTGGTGCATGTCTAGGCTTAAAATGCATTATACAAAATTCAAAATTTGACTGTCCTTGGACTGGGTTCAGATGGGTTTATCCACAACACTCCACTCCAACACACACACACACATACACTGAACCCTCACATCCCTCTCATGTTACACAAATGAATGAATGAGAAAGCATGAAAGAATAGAAGAAGAGAAGAATGAGGGAGTGTGTTTGTGCCAGGATCTAATGAGGCTGCTAACGCCATGAATAGGTTGTCCGGTTGGTTCACCATGGATTCCTCTGGTTTCAAAGTGGGTAGGTGGTGTGTGACGTGGAACGCCTCCCACTGGCAGGACATTACTCAGCTCTGTCTCATACTCATGTCAACATGCTCAGCTTTCACTATTACACTGTGCATTCAGTGCGTTACCACAATTAGAGCTCTCTTCGTATCATGTTAATACACTTCTCTTATCTAATTTGATCACTTTCTCTTTCTCCTGCAGGAGCACATCTTCCAACTAATGAAAAGTGACAGCTATGCACGCTTTTTGCGATCCAACATCTACCAGGACCTCCTGTTTGCCAGAAAGAAGGTGATCCTGAAATCACTTTTTCTTTTCTTTTTTTATATAAACCTTCACAGCTCCATCTCTCATAATTGTTTATTTTTATGATTTAAAAAAACACAGCTGCTACATTGCATAATACAGTATCAAAAACTAGATGCTGTTAGTGACAGTAGTGGAATTAAGTACCCAAACTTTGGCTTATAGTATGTAAATTAGTATGTAGTTGTGCGTGACGTTTTTGTTATACTTTTATAGCATACACATCTATAATAGAGCATGACACCAAAATCCTACAAAAATTTCATAGTATAGTAAAATGTCCGAAAATTCTCTGTGACTTTTTGGACTGATTTCGGACTACAAACTATACTATGACTATTTTGACCGATTTTGGACGACATACTATACTATGAATTTTTTGACTTACTTTGGACGACATACTATACTATGACTTTTTGGACTGATTTTGGACGACATTCTAACCTATGACTTTTTTGACTAATTTTGGACGACATACTTTACTATGACTTTTTTGACTGATTTTGGACAACATACTAGCCTATGACTTTTTTGACAGATTTTTGACAACATACTAACCTATGACAGATTTTGGACGACATACTAACCTATGACTTTTTTCACTGATTTTGGACGACATACTAACCTGTGACATTTTAGGTGATTTTTGGGGTTGAACAGTGTTTTTTCAGTTGGCTGTGTGGTTTGTGACGCTCCTGTTACAATACGGGCCTTTAGGGGACATGGTTCGAATCCCGTCAGTGACTATTACCTAAGATGTTTTTGGACGACATACTAACCTATGACTTTTTAGACCGATTTTGGACAACATACTAACCTATGACTTTTTTGACCGATTTTGGACAACATACTATAATATGACTTTTTTGACTGATTTTTGACGACATAC